>NC_068936.1:8341678-8641678 GCF_023091745.1 Budorcas taxicolor | reverse complement strand
CCAAAGAATTGATGCTTTTGAACTGTGGTGGAGGAGAAGACTCTTGAGAGTCCCTTGGACTGCAAGGAGATCCAACCAGTCCATTCTGGAGGAGATCAGCCCTGGGATTTCTTTGGAAGGAATGATGCTAAAGCTGAAACTCAACTAAAACTGAGGTACTTTGGCTACCTCATGCGAAGAGTTGACTCGTTGGGAAAGACTCTGATGCTGGAAGGGATTGGGGGCAGGAGGAGAAGAGGACGACCGAGGATGAGATGGCTGGATGGCATCACTGACTCGATGGACGTGAGTCTGAGTGAACTCCGGGAGTTGGTGATCGACAGGGAGGTCTGGCATGCTCCGATTCATTGGGTCACACAGAGTTGGACTCGAGTGAGCAACGGAACTGAACTGAACTGAACTGAGGTACACATTTTATTTGACATGCACTGTGATGCTTTATTTGTCACTTGCACAAGTTCACCAAGGATTGATTTTCTTTCTTCATTTGAAACAAAATGATTAAAATTTGGAGTATAATTAATTTACAGCGTTGTGTTAGTTTCTGCTGCCCAGCAAAATAAATCAGCTACTAGTAAATGTGGCTGACCCTCCCTTTTCAGCAGTCTTCCCCTTTCCCTCTTGAGCCTCCTCTCCTACCTCACTACCTACTGCACTAGAGCACTCCATAGCACTAGCTATCTACTATATACTTTTACATACATTTTACATATATCAGTGCTACTTGTTCAATTTATTCCATTCTTTCCTTCCCAAAGTGTGTGCATAAATCTGTTTTCTATAACTGCATCTCTTCCTACACTCCAAATGGGTTCTTTAGTACCTGTTTCCCATATTCCACTTATATGCATTAATATACCACAATGGGCTTTTTGTTTTTTAACTCCTTAACTGTGTAATAGCTTCTAGATTCATCTGCACCTCTACAAATAAACCAACTTCATTCCTTTTTATCAGTAAACAATTTTACATCCTGCACATGTACCATAGTTCCTTTAACCATTCCTCATTCAATGGACAGTGAGGTTTTTTCTCTTTATAGGCTACTCTAAATGGTGTTGCAATGGTTACTGGCATAAATATCTATTTTTCATTAAGGTTTCCTTTGAGTATATGCCAAATAGTGGGGTTGTTGGGTTAAATGTAGTTTTATTCCTGGTTTTCTAAAGAACTTCCATATATTGTTTGGCATCATGGCAGTATTCATTTACATTCCTAACTATAGTGCAGGAGGGTAAGAGGATTATCTTTTGTCCACACCATCTCCTTCATATATTATTATGCAACTATATAACTATATATAGCTATAATTATATAACTATATAACCATATATATATATATACTTCTTTATGTGATTGTCACAAACCTCAATCACTGCATGTGCAATCTAATTCCATGACCAGGGATCAAACCTGCGACCCCTGTAGTGGGATCATGGTGTTTTAGCCACTGAACCAGCAGAGCAGTCCTCTGTTGTAGATTTCTTTTCTTTCTTTTTTTTTTTTTTTTATTTTTATGATGGCCATTTGGAATGGTGCGAGGTGATACGTCATTGTAGTTTTGATTTGTGTGCCTTTATTAAGTTGAGGTAGTTTTTGCTATGCCAAGTTTTTGGAGAGTTTCTATCACAAACATTTGTTGAATTGTATCAAACATTTTTCAGTGTCTACTGAGGTGATCATATGGTTTTACTCCTTCACTATACATTGATATGCAGCTACTGAATAATGTTTCCATATCTGGGATAAACCCCCACTTAATATCAGTGTTTGATCCTTTTAAAGTATTGGTAGATTCCTTTGCTTGTACTCTGCTAAGGATGTTTGCATCTGTTCATCTATGTGATATTGGTCTCTAACTTTCCTTTACTGTGTTATCTCGGTGTTGGTATCAGGGTGGTACTTACCTTGTAGCTTGAGTTTATGGGTTGTCCTTCCATTCTAGAATTGTGGAAGAGCTTCAGAAGTGCTTGTGTTAGCAGTTCTCTGACTGGTTTGTAAAATTTCCATGTGAAGTCATCTGGCTTTAATTGTGTCAAATGGAAATTTTTCATCACAATTTCAATATTAGTGCTTGTAATTACTCTGTTCATATTTTCTGTTTCTTCTTAGTTGAATTTCTGAGCAATTGCCAAGGATTTCAGATTCTAAATTTTATTGACTTATAGTTGTTAGCTCTAGTCTCTTATGATTCTTTGTTATTCCTGTGATATCATATATAATATCATTCTTTGGCATGTCAAATTTGAGTGTTTGTCCTTTTTTTTTTTTTTCTTGATAAATCTGGACCATGATTGATCTATTTTGTTTCTCCTCTCCAAGAGATCCCTTTTAGTGATACTTATTTTGACTATTTTTTTTTCATCATATATTTTCTTTAATTTCTGTTCTGATTTTTATCATATTTCCCCCTTCTATTTACTCTGGGGAATTTTGTCTGCTTTTTCCTTCTTTCTCTAAATGCTTTAGATTTCAGGGTATGTTGATTACTTGAGATGTGTAGTATTTATCAACTTCACTCTTTTACTGCTTTAGCCTGCTCCATAACTTTTGGATAATCATATTTTTAATATTATTTGCTTCTGAAAATTTTCTTTTATTTTCTCTCTGATTTCATTAGTGATCTCTTGGTCATGTAGAGGTTTTACTTGTTAGCATACATGGATTTGTGTATTTCACAGTCCCCAACCCAAAATCTGATGTGTAAATCACAGTGTTGTAGAAAAAAAAAAAAAAAAAAAAGAAAGATGAAAAAAATGATGGATATAATAATCACCATCTTAAATTTACCAAGGCTTGATTTGAGATCCAGTTTGTGATTTATCCTGGAGACATTTCATTTGCAGTTTAGACAAATGCATATTCTGCTGTGTTTGTGTGGAATGTCCTATAAGTATCAATAAAATTTATCCGGTCTCTTGTGGCATTGAACACTTGTGTTTCTTTTTAAACTTTATTTTTAAATTGGAGGATAATTTATTTCCAAAGTGTGTTGGTTTCTGCAGTACAACAGTGTGTATTAGCCTATAGTAGACCAAAGACCATTTTTGTGTTGTTAATTATTTGTTGTTACTTATTCATTTTTTAAGGCCCTTCAGAAATTTATCTCGTCTTTTCTCCATTCCATTTCTCTAATGTTTCATCACCTTTATAACCATAACTTCCAAGTTTGTTTCAGTGTTCCTGCCCTTTTTTTATTTAATTATGTTTTAAGCTTTTACCATGTTCCTTTACTCGCAACTTACTTCTCTCTCTTTACATTTCCTTACTTACTGTGTTAATGGTAATTTCTTCCCAGCCTGCTGGATTATAGTTATTACTCTTGGTCTCCACTCCAAGTCAATAAAGTTGGTCAGTGGCTAGTGTGGGATTTGGAGTGGGAAAGACTAACAAATATGTTCTTGAGTCAACAGCTGAGTCTTCCATCTCTAATAGTGGGACGATGTCTGTTCGTGTCATTTGCAGGTGTCTGTAGGATTAGTCCTTTTTACCAAATTCAGACTTAAATTGAAGAAAGTAGGGAAAACCGCTAGACCATTCAGGTATGACCTAAATAAAATTCCTTATGATTTTACAGTGGAAGTGAGAGATAGATTTAAGGGCCTATATCTGATAGATAAGAGTGCCTGAAGAACTATGAAATTAATTTCATGACACTGTATAGGAGACAGGGATCAAGACCATCACCATGGAAAAGAAATGCAAAAAAGCAAAATGGCTGCCTGGGGAGGCCTTACAAAAGCTGTGTAAAGAAGAGAAGCAAAAAGCAAAGGAGAAAAGGAAAGATATAAGCATCTGAATGCAGAGTTCCAAAGAATAGCAAGAAGAGATAAGAAAGCCTTCTTCAGTGATCAATGCAAAGAAATAGAGGAGAACAACAGAATGGGGAAGACGAGAGATCTGTTCAAGAAAATTAGAGACGCCAAGGGAACATTTCATGCACAATAAAGAACAGATATGTTATGCACCTAACAGAAGCTGAAGATATCAAGAATAGATGGCAAGAATACAAAGAAGAGCTGTACAAAAAGATCTCCATGACCCGAATTATTATGATGGTGTGATCACTCATCTAGAGCCAGACATCCTGAAACGTGAAGTCAAGTGGGCCTTAGAAAGCATCAGTATGAACAAAGCTGGTGGAGGTGATGGAATTCCAGTTGAGCTATGTCAAATCCTGAAAGATGATGCTATGAAAGTGCTGCAGTCAATATGCCAGCAAATTTGGAAAACTCAGCAGTGGCCACAGGACTGGAAAAGATCAGTTTTCATTCCAATCCCAAAGAAAGACAATGCCAAAGAATGCTCAAACTACCTCACAATTGCACTCATCTCACATGCTAATAAAGTAATACTCAAAATTCTCCAAGCCAGGCTTCAGCAATACGTGAACCATGAACTTCCTGATGTTCAAGCTAGTTTTAGAAAAGGCAGAGGAACCAGAGATCAAATTGCCATCATCAGCTGGATCATGGAATAAGCAAGAGAGTTCCAGAAAACATCTATTTCTGCTTTATTGACTATGCCAAAACCTTTGACTGTGTGGATCACAATAAACTGTGGAAAATTCTGAGAGAGTTGGGAATACCAGACCACTTGACCTGCTTTTTGAGAAATCTGTATGCAGGTGAGGAAGCAACAGTTAGAACTGGACATGGAACAACAGGTTGGTTCCAAATAGGAAAAGGAGTGCGTCAAGGTTGTTTATTATCACCCTGATTATTTAACTTCTATGCAGAGTACATCATGAGAAACATTGGAATGGAAGAAACAGAAGCTGGAATCAAGATTGCCAGGAGAGATATCAATTAACCTCAGATATGCAGATGACACCACCCTTATGGCAGAAAGTTAAAAGCAACTAAAAAGCCTCTTGATGAAAGTGAAAGAGGAGAGTGAAAAAGTTGGCTTAAAGCTCAACATTCAGACAACCAAGATCTGGCAGCTGGTTCCATCACTTCATGGGAAATAGATGGGGAAACAGTGGAAATAGTGTCAGACTTTATTTTGTGGGGCTCCAAAATCACTGTACATCGTGACTGCAGCCATGAAATTAAAAGACACTTTCTCCTTGGAAGAAAAGTTATAACCAACCTAGAGAGTATATTCAAAAGCAGAGACATTACTTTGCCGACAAAGGTCTGTCTAGTCAAGGCTATGGTTTTCCCTGTGGTCATATATGGCTGTGAGAATTGGACTGTGAAGAAAGCCACGAGCTGAAGAATTGATGGTTTGAACTGTGGTGTTGGAGAAAACTCTTGAGAGTCCCTTTGACTACAAGGAGATCCAATCAGTCCATTCTGAAGGAGATCAACCCTGTGATTTCTTTGGAAGGAATGATGCTAAAGCTGAAACTCCAGTACTTTGGCCACCTCATGCGAAGAGTTGACTCATTGGAAAAGACTCTGATTCTGGGAGGGATTAGGGGTAGGGGGAGAAGGTGACGACTGAGGATGAGATGGCTGGATTGCATCACTGACTCAATGGACGTGAATCTGAGTGAACTCTGGGTGTTAATGATGGATAGGGAGACCTGGCATGCTGCATTTCATGGGGTCGCAAAGAGTCAGACATGAATGAGTGACTGGACTGAACTGAACTGATGGGTTTAATCTGACATAAGGCAGTCTATCTGCTTAGGATTTTGTTTGTGTTTCTGTCTTGCTTGTTGTGTGGTGTAAAGCATCAGCCCTGGGTTGTACAGGTATTTGGGTGGAGTTGGGAGATGGGGCATAGTTCTCTTTCCATAACTGCTTCCAAGCTCACAAGGGGCGTTGTCTCTCAAATGATGAGGCAACACATTCTCCTAATCCTCCTATTGAGGATATCTGATCATGGGACTCCAGATAGTGATTGGAAAAAGCTTTAGCAGTAGTAGGAGTTCAAGCAACCATTTGTAACTTACAAGCTTTTGTGCGACTAGAAACAAATCCAGTTACACAGTTACAGATGCAGGGCAAAACAGTCATTAAACAAGTTATAATCCAAGTTAAAAGTCAGATTATGTACATAGGTAAAGTGCAATGTGTTGTACTAGTCCATTTTAGGAATGTTAGATGTCATCAGATGAAGAAGAGGCAACCCATATGATTGTTGTCGAAGGTATTCACAGACTTGGAAAAAGTCTTTTCCTTGAAGTGGAGTTGTCCACCACAGGAAGTCTTCCATGATGAAGAGGGGAGTGTTCCACAGATCCCACAGTTAGACCAATAGTGGAATGAAGAGTAAGAGTGAGTCTAGAACAGGAAGGCATTTTCTTGTGAATCAAATGGCAGACTCGGGATTTTTGGAGTTAGCAGAAGTAGTCTCACATAGATATCAGGCCCATCTGAAAAATACAAAGTCAGAGCATAGAAAGTAAAGACATAAAATGAAGTCACTTCTGGTCATGGTGCCACCTCTTAACTTGAGTGTGTTGTACCCATGAATCAATTCCTGGCACTTTGACAGCTATGGGAAAAGAAAGGATAATCTGGTAAGGGCCTTCCCAGAAGGGCTCCAGAGATGGGCCCCCAGATCCCAATGTTTTTCTGAGGACCTCAATTCCTGGCTCAAAAAAAGGCTCTCTTGATTCAGAAGTTGGTCAGGAGTCGTCTCCTGGAGTTGTGTTAATGCCTGTTGAAAAGCTGAGAGCTGAGTTACATAATTCCAAGGCTTCAGGGTCTACACAAATAAGAAAGGCTTTCCATAAATACATTAAAAGGTGGGCAGTCCCTCCATTTTGGGGGCAGTTCAAGCCCTCATTAAAGCTATGTGTAGGACTTAAATCAAATTGTCCTGCATCTCGAGTTAATTTGTGCAGATGTCTTTTGGTAATGTCCTTAGCTTTTTCAACCTTTCCTGAAGATTGGGGCCTCCAGGACCCCAATGTAAGTGATATTCCATTCTTAGAGCTTTTGATACTCCCTGAGTTACATCTGGTCCCATCACTTCATGGGAAATAGATGGGGAAACAGTGGGAAGCATGTCAGATTTATTTTGGGGGGCTTCAAAATCACTGCAGATGGTGACTGCAGCCATGAAATTAAAAGACGGTTACTCCTTGGAAGGCAAGTTATGACCAAACTAGATAGCATGTTTAAAAGCAGAGACACTACTTTGCCAACAAAGGTCCGTCTAATCAAGGCTATGGTTTTTCCAGTGGTTATGTATGGATGTACGTGTTGGATTGTGAAGAAAGCTGAGTGCCAAAGAGTAGATGTTTTTGAACTGTGGTGTTGGGGAAGACTCTTGGCAGTCCCTTGGTCTGCAAGGAGATCCAACCAGTCCATTCTGAAGGAGATCAGCCCTAGGTGTTCTTTGGAAGGAATGATGCTAAAGCTGAAACTCCAGTAGTTTGGCCACCTCATGTGAAGTGGTGATTCACTGGAAAAGACTCTGAGGCTGGGAGGGATTGGGGGCAGGAGAAAAAGGGGATAATAGAGGATGAGATGTCTGGATAACATCACCAACTCAATGGATGTGAGTTTAAGTGAACTCGAGGAGTTGGTGATGGACATGAAGGTCTGGCGTGCTGCAATTCATGCGGTCACAAAGAGTCAGACACGACTGAGTGACTGAAATGAACTGAACTGAACTGAGTTATAGTAGCTTTATAGATGGAGCCATTGTCACCCTGAAGGCTCTGTGGCAGCCCAAACCTAGGGATAATTTCATGGATTAAAAGCTTTATATCCTCCTTAGCCTATTCACTATGACAGGGAAAGACTCAATCCATCCAGTAAAAGTATGTATCAAAACTTGAAAGCAAGAATATCTATCAGCTTTTGCCATATGAGTAAAATCAAGTTCCCAGTCCTCACCAGAATACTTCCCACTTCGTTGTTATCCAGATGTTGCTAGCTTTTCAGTCTTTGGGCTATTTTTCTGACAAACCTCACACCTTTTGATAATATTCTTTGAACTTTTTATTACTTTTTTTTTTTTTTTTCCCCCTTCAAACAAATGAGAAGCCATTTGGTAAGTACTCTATGCACCCGAATGAAAACTCTCATATATACCCTTAAGAATTTTCCACTAAGCATTTTCAGGAATTATTAATCAATCATTCTCAGACTTTAACCATCTTTTACCAGTAATCTTTGCTCCTCTTTTCTCATATCTTTCTAATTCTTTCTCAGTATATTGTGGTTTTTCCTGTTCCACAGGACCTGTCCAGGTCAAAGGCATCTGTAGTGAAGAGGTTTCATAAAGTGCTACTCTTCTGGCCTGACAGTCAGCCAGCTGATTACCTTCAGCCACTTTACTCTGATCCCTGCTGTGCCCTTTGCAATGCATTCTGTTGCTATTCTTTCTATATGGCAGCATAAGCATGTAAAGTCAAATAAGAATACTTAGAATCAGTGTAGATATTCACTTGCTTTCCCTTGCTTAACTCTAGAGCTCGGGTCAGAGCCACAAACTCCACTAACTGAGCACTGGTTCCCTGAGGGAGAGATTTTGCTACCAAAACCTGTTCAGCAGTCACCACAGTGTAACATGCTTTACGCTTTCCATCCCAAACCAAAGAACTGCCATGTGTAAATATTTCCAGGTCAGGATTATCTAATGGGATATCCATTAGATCTTCCTGAGCTGCATAGTTTAGAGTTAGTAATTGGGAACAACTGTGACCAGGTAATTCATTTTCCTTCTCAGGAAGGAAAGTGGCAGGATTTAAATTTCCACAAACTTTAAGCTTAGTTACTGGTCCTTCTAACAACGACTGACATGTAAGAAGCCTACTGTCTGTCATCCAAATATTAACCTTAGAATTTAAGATTCCACTCACATCATGAGAAGTCAGTATAGTAAGGTTTAATCCATTGATTATTTTTAAAGCTTCAGGTGCTAATAAAGCCACTGCCCCAATTACTGTTAGGCAGTGAGGCCACCCACATGAAATTACATATAATTATCTGCTTAGATAAGCAGAAGTTTGCTGGTGAGGCCCTCGCGGTTGTGTCAAAACTCCCAAGGCCACAGCTTTTCTTTCAGTGACAAACAAATTAAATTCTGATACTGTGGGCAAGGTTAGAGCTGGAGCTGCATGAGAGAAGTCTGAAGAACCTTAAAAGCCTTTTTAGTATCTGGAGACCAAACCAGTTTGTTGGTTTGGGCCTGCTGAGTTTTAGCTATAAGTTTATATAAAGGCTGGGCAAGTTCCTCATAACCCAGAATCCAAATGCGACAGCAACTTGTGATTCACAAAATCCTCTGATTGTCTTAAAGTCATAGGTAGGAGATTATTTAATTCTCTCAGGGCCTATGGCCCTAGTCCCTTCTGATATGATTAGGCCCAGATATCTAACTGATTGTTGACAAAGCTGAGCCTTTTCTCTCGATGCCTTGTAACCACAGCCTGCCAGAAAGCATAAGAAATCTTCTGAGCCTCGTGAACAGTCTTCCTCTGTCTCAGCACAGAGCAAAATGTCAACTACATATTTTAACACCACTGCTTCAGACTTATTAAAGTTTTGTAGATCCCATGATAAACTTTGTCCATATAAGTGAGGACTGTCACGAAATCCCTTGGGCAAAATTGTCCAGGTTAACTGAGAAGCCAGCAGCGGAGGATCTTCAAAGGCAAATAGAAATTGACTTTCATCCACCACAGGCACAGAATAGAAGGCATCTTTCAAATAAGTTACTGATAAATATTTGGCTCATTCAAGAATTTCAGACAATAGAGTATAAGGATTAGGCACCACGGGGTGTAAAGGAACTAAAGCCTCATTTATTATTTGTAAATCTTGAACTAGTCTTCATTTACCATTTGATTTCTTTACATCCAAAATAGGAGTGTTGCAAGGACTGTTACATGGAATTAATAGTCCCTGCTCCTTTAAATTTTTGATAATGGGTTTTAACCCTTGCTTAACCTCAGGTTTCAGTTAACACTGCTTCTTATGGGGACGTAAGTGCGGGTCTTTGAGCTTGACAACTACAGGAATAGCATTTTGTGCTCGACCCAAAGATTTTCCATCAGCCCATACTCTAGGATTTACATTTTGTTCAACTAAAGGAAGAAAAAGGGAGGGTTCCATATTCATGAAAAGAGAGGCATGGACATTCCTTAGTATATCCCTTCCCAAAAAGGGTGAGGGGGATTCTGGCATGATCAGAAACTCATGTGAAAATAGTACAAAATATCACTTAAAAGACAAAGAATAATTGAAATAATATGTTTTGGCTCATCCAGAGACTCCCATTACGGAGTGGATGGGAAGAAAGTGGGCCAGGTGCTTCAGTAAGCACAGAATAAGTTTCTCCAGTATCTAAAAGGAAATTGATTGATTACCCTCCACCCCCCAATTATAATACCCAGCTTTTCTCAGGTGTAATGAGGATGGGAGCCTGTGTGGGGACTCCTGGGCACCTTCAGTCATGATTGTCTTGAGATTCTGACCCTGGACACGTATGCCTCTGGGGGCAGTCTCTCTTCCAGTGTGGTCCTTTGTAGACTGGACATGGAGCCAGAAGTGGGGGTGGGGGGTGGTCTTAGATGCCTGCTGAGGTGCCCTCCTTTGCATAGTAATAGCAAGCCCATCCCTTTTCACCTGGGTCCCTCTGGGCGTTTTTCTCAGGCTGTTTAAGAATGTTTTTCATAGCCATTGAGAAGGCTTCTGCCTTTTCCTTTGTCTTTTCCCCCCTTTCATTTGCTTCCTTATATTCCCTACAATAGTAGACTGGCTGAGCCAGTTGTAACAGAGTATCTTAGACTGATTTGGCCCATCAGTTCAGTTTAGTCACTCAGTCATGTCCAACTCTTTGTGACCGCATGAATTGCAGCACGCCAGGCATCCCTGTCAATCACCAACTCCCGGAGTTCACTCAGACTCATGTCCATCAAGTCAGTGATGCCATCCAGCCATCTCATCCTCTGCCATCACCTTCTCCCCCTGCCCCCAATCCCTCTCAGCATCAGAGTCTTTTCCAATGAGTCAACTCTTCACATAAGGTGGCCAAAGTACTGGAGTTTCAGCTTTAGCATCATTCCTTCCAAAGAAATCCCAGGGCTGATCTCCTTCAGAATGGACTGACTGGATCTCCTTGCAGTCCAAGGGACTCTCAAGAGTCTTATCCAACACCACAGTCCAAAACCATCAATTCTTCAGCGTTCAGCTTTCTTCAGAGTCCAACTCTCACATCCATACATGACCACAGGGAAAACCATAGCCTTGACTAGATGGATCTTTGTTGGCAAAGTAATGTCTCTGCTTTTCAATATGCTATCCAGGTTGGTGATAACTTTTCTTCCAAGGAGTAAGTGTTTTTTAATTTCATGGCTGCAGTCACCATCTGCAATTATTTTGGAGCCTCCCAAAATTAAGTATGACACTGCTTCCACTGTTTCCCGATTTATTTCCATGAAGTGATGGGACAAGATGCCATGATCTTCGATTTGGCCTATACATCCATTTTAATAGCTTACAACGGATATCTGGAGCTGACTGTTTAAAAAATCTGTCCTTTAAGATCATTTCCCCCTTGTTCCTTGCAGAACTGGTCTAATTGTAAAACAATTATTCTATTCTGTGATTCAGAAAATTGCCCCAATGTGGGATTGGACCCTTGCTTCAGTTCCTTCACCCACTGAGGGCAGATCCAGTCCTACTAACACTCCTTTTCCCCTCATCCCCAGTTCTTTCATCCTACTGAGTTTTGAATGGTTCTATATATTATTTTACACTGATCAAGTACTCCTGTCTGCTTTCACTTGTTGTTCTGATTAATCTTATGTGTCTGAAGGCTTATGCCTGATGTATCCATGGAGAAATGTACTCCACATCCACCTACAGCTCCAACCATCTTGTTCTTTCATCTCACAATAATTTTAGAGTACATAATTCACAGTGGTAATAGGCGTGCTATAAAATGTGAGTTCAGATATATTCCTGAGGGCAAGCTCAGTGATTTCAGCACAGCTGATCTAAGGCGTGGATTTAGTGTTGGCCAAACCCATGCTTCAGATGTTAAGGAAATTATGTATGGTGTGCCAATTCTACAGCATAAGATCAGTGGTTGTGTAACATTTGCTGTAGAATGAAATTTCAGTTGTGGAAAGAGATATGCTCCACAATGCAACTGAGCAGTTTTAGACATCTTGTGGTAGAGTACATGCTCAATAGTGGTAGGAACTGTGCTCTACTGTGCATTCAGCAGTGGCTGGATGCATGTTGCCAGTGCCAATGGGATAGCTTCAGACAGCCTGTTCTAAAGTGCAAGCACACTAGTGGCAAAACATATGCTCCAGATTGCAAGCTAAGCAGTTTCAGTACTTTTATGCTACAACTCAGACACAGTAGTGATGTATGTAGGCTCCAAAGTGTCATCCTACTATTTGTGGCACGTCTGCTCTAGAGCACAGTGTTAGTAGTGGTGGGAAGAATCCTCAAAAGCACAATCTCAGGAGACAAAGCACATGTTCTCTAAAGCAAAAATTCAGTATTTGAAGCATGACTGCTCTAGATCATGGGTTTGCATTAACAGGGATATGTCTAAAGCGTGTTTCACTGTTGAGATGCATACTGAAGGTTAAGCTCAGCAGATGAAGCATGCCTGCTCTAAGTATGCTTCAGAGTGTTGTCTCAGAAGTTGCCGAGCACTAGCTCAAGAGTGCGGACTCAGTAATTGAGGGACATGTTCACTTGAGTGCTGAATTTTTATTTTTGGGTGCTATCCAGAGATCAAATTAAGGAAGTATGATACACCTGTCCTGCCACGCAAGCCCAGTGGGACGGCAGCTCCTCAACAGTGCAAGCACAAGGGTTGTGGCATATGTGTGTTGTGACTTGTGGTCAATTAAGGCAGGGAATATAAAGTATACACCAGGCCTGTAGTTGTGGCACATCACACTGTTCACAGCTTGCACAGTCTAGAGTGCTGGATGGCTAGCAGCATAATAACTGGTATAAAACGCCACTGGAATAGTTGTTGCACACACCTTCTAGACCAATATCTCAAGGAAGTGACTTTAATGCTTCAGAATTAAAGATGGCTAGTGGTCACACAGTTGATCTAGAATGACGGTTCACTCGTGGGTAGGATATGTGATTTACAATTCAGCCCCCATTTTCCTGAAATAGGTCCTCCAGAGTGCAACCTCAATAGCTGGAACACTTGCTCTAGGGTACAGGAAGAATAGTGGGAGAACATATACCACAGAGGGCAAGCCAAGTCATTGGTAAGTTTCAGCTGCTGAGTGTGGGCTTACTAGTTTAAGCACACAGGCCATGGAGCAAGATTAGTAGTAGTAGAACTCATGCTCTACAAGGCAGGCTCAGGAGTGATAAAACAGTGTACCAGGGTGCAAAATCAGTAGCTGAAGCATGAGTGTTTTGGGGCCTGGGCTTACAAGCAGCAAGACACATGCTTCAGAGTGCAAAATTAGTAATAGCCACACACATGCTCTAGACCACATGCTCACTAGCTGTGCCATGCCTGCTTAGTGTAAGGACTCAGAAGTAACAAGTGTGCTGTAGTACTAGGATTTATGCTGCTGGGATGCATGATTCAGTGTGCAGTTGTTTAGTTTAGGCATTCTTACTCTACAGCACAGTCTCAGTAGTGTCAGAACATTGGCTCTTGAAGGCACACACAGTCATGATGGGAGATATGCTTCTGAGTAAACCTCAGTAGTGCAAAATCCATGAGTCAGACAAGGCTGAAGTGACTTAGCAGCAGCAGCAGCAGCAGCAGTAGTTTGAAATCAGGGGTCAGTAGTTGTGAAAAGCTTCTTACATTTCAGCCGTTACAGCATGCCAGTTCCAGAGCACAGACACACTTGGTTGTGATACTTATGCCCTAAAGTTGCAATGTATTATCCAGAGTGCAAGCTAATTAGTACACCTGTTCTAATTTAATTCTCAGTAAAAGTGGAATGCAAACTCGTGATTTCAACTGCAGTAGTTTCTGCATGCATAATCAGGAGTAGCGGTTCATGCACTCATAAGTGCCAGATCATGAGTTGCAGCATAATTGCCACAGAGTGGGGCACAACAGTAGTAAGAAGCATACTTCAGAGTGCAAACTAAGTAGCTGCTGAATGCATACAACAGAGGGTGAGCTCAGTAGCTTCACTGTGTGCATGCTTCACACTATGAGCTCAATAGTACTTGATGGTATTATATTGATAGTGTGCCTACATTAGAGCACTTGCTTAGTAGTAGCAGAATGCATACCTTTGAATATAAACTCGGTAGACTGGTTCAAAGATGGCAGTGAAATATGACAAGGAGTTCAATTTTTCCCCAGTAAATACTTCAAAAGATTGTCAGCATATGGAGTAACTTTCAATACACAAGTTCTATATGCTGGCAGAGGACACCAGATACCCAGAGAGGCCAATCAATTTACTCAATATGATGTAGGAAAAGAGGTAAACAGGAAAAGAGAGACAAAGGATTTAGGGATAGAGACTGATTCTAGAACCAGACATGCAACAGTGGACTGTAACCATGCTTATTTATATTAGACGTAGAGTACATCATGTGAAATGCCAGACTGCATGAACCTCAAGCTGAAATCAAGATTGCTGGGAGAATATTAATAACTTCAGATAGGCAGATGACAATTCCCATATGGCAGAAAGTGAAGAGGAACTAAACAGCCTCTTGATGAAAGAGAAACAGGAGAGTGAAAAAGCTGGCTTAAAACTCTACATTCAAAAACGAAGATTATGACAGCTGGTCCCATCATTTCATGGCAAGTAGATGGGGAAACACTGGAAACGGTTAGAGACTTTATTTACTTGGCTCCAAAATCACTTTAGATGGTGACTGCAGCATAAAATTAAAAGATATGTGTTTCTTGGAAGAAAAGCTATGCCCAACCTAGGTAGCATATTTAAAAACTGAGACATTACTTTGCCAACAAAAGTATTTCTACCCCAGGCTATAATTTTTCCAGTAGTCATGTATGGATGTGAGAGTTGGACTATACAGAAAGCTGAGCCCTGAAATTGTGATGATTTTGAAGTGTGGTGTTGGAGAAGACTCTTGAGAGTCCCTTGGACAGCAATGGAATAAAATCAGTCAGTAAGAAATTCAGTCCTGAATATTTATTGGAAGGACTGATGCTAAAGCTGAAGCTACAATACTTTGGCTACATGAGGCAAAGAACTGACTCTTGCAAATGACCCCAGTGCTGGGAAAGATTTAAGGCAATGGAACTCCACCCCAGTACTCTTGCCTGGAAAATCCCATGGACAGAGGAGCCTGCTGGGCTGCAATCCATGGGGTTGCTGAGAGTTGGACATGACTGAGTGGCTTCCCTTTCACTTTTCGCTTTCATACATTGGAGAAGGAAATGGAAATCCACTCCAGTGTTCTTGCCTGGAGAATACCAGGGATGGCAGAGCTTAATGGGTTGCCGTCTATGGAGTCGCACAGAGTCGGACACAACTGAAGTGTCTTAGCAGCAGCAGTAGTCACATAATTTATTTTGTTCCTTTAATCCTGGAACTGATGATTACACAGCAAACAACTCAGTTTACACTCTGTAATTAGGATTATATAGCAACAATGTATTATGCTTGAGGACAGTTTCTCCTTCCTGAAAACCTTCTAACTAATCCTAATATTTGAGAAGGTATATTATGGTAGTGAGTCTGGTAGGATCTCTCTATTGTTAAATTCTAACCTTGTTATCCTAAAATATAAATTGTGGGGGTAGGTCTGGTAAAAATTTCACAAACTTGAGACATTATTTTGATTTATTATAATAACTAAATTAAAATGTGTGTAACTCCCTTGCTAACACTAGCAAGGGAGGCATTCTTTGGCCCCCTTCTGATGTCCATGACAGAAGCTTTCTCTGTCCTTTTGCTTACTTTAATAAAACTGCTATGCAAGGGCTCTTGAGTGATCAAGCCTGGTCACTGGTCTTGAAGTTAAATCTTTTCCTTCAGAGATCATGAATCTGGCACCATTCATCTTAAGCTATTTGAGAAGGAAAAGTTGTCATACCACAGGAAACCCTCTAAGAGATTGATTCAGAGGGCCACTTTGGAATCTCAGAGGGTAGTATAACCATCCACTCCGCACCACCCCCCCCCCCCCCAAACAAAAATCATTTCAGAATTCAAGCCAAAAAGGCAATTATCGATGGAGAATTGCCTCACAGTCTCGTGTCCACCTACAATGAGTGGAGACTATGTACAGAGGTGCCCTCTGCATCTTCAGTCCTTAGAATAAAGATGGGGTTTGAATGTCCTGAGAACACTCTGAGAAGACTAATGTGATGCAGCAGCTGTAACGACAGAATGTCAGATAGACAAAAATTAAAAAAAAAAAAAGAAAAGTTATGTTCCCATTGGAAGGCTCTAAGACCAAACTGCGACCCCTGACCTGCTCACAGAACAGACTATACCCTAGTATTCACCAAAGGAGAACAAGTCAGCTTCCATTATGGCCCTCTCAGGAGGGCCAAAGATTCAGAATGTTGACAACCAGAGGTAGAAGGCCACGATCTAGGCCCAGGAGACTGCATCTCTTGCCAATCTGTGAGCAGACTCTATCCATGAGCAGCCACTAACCATAGCTTCCTGGGATCTGGGACAATTTATAGCTGTCAAGAATGTCATAACCTGAGAACAAATCCTCTGAGGAGATGTACAGCACACCCCATGGTGTATCCTTAGTATCCTTAGCTGTATCCTTGTTAAGTATCTGAGAAACTGACCAGATTGAACCTGAGCAGTGCACGAAAAAGATGGGCCACCTGGGACTGTGGCATCACAGCTATCCTGCGAGCCTGAGTGGCTCTCTGGAACAGTGTATTCTGGAACATCCTGGAACCTGAACAGCTTCGACCTGGGGAGTGCATGAGACAAAGAGCCCACCTGGGACTAAGCTCTGGCAGAACACTAGACCACTTGGGCCTGGGAAGAGCAGGAGATGAATGGCTCAACTGGGACTGGGCATTCATAGCACACCCAGGAATCTGGGCAACTTGGGCCTGGGAAGTACAGGAGACAATGAACCCACCTTGAACTGTGCCCTGACAGAGAAGTGGGGAGTCTGGGCTGCTTGGGCCTGGGAAGTGCAGGAGACAATGAACCCACCTTGAACTGTGCCCTGACAGAGAAGTGGGGAGTCTGGGCTGCTTGGGCCTGGGAAGAGCAAGAGATACAAGGCCCACCTGTGACTGTGCCCTCATGGAGCACACAGGAGCTTGAGCGGTTAGATCTGAGAAGTGCACATCACCTTGGACTTTGGGAGACCCTGTGCTGTCCATTCACTACAAGAGCTCCCCACAAATCCCAGGGGTATTTGTTTGCAGTGTTCCTGTCTCTCCACAACACAACAGAGCAAGCGACCTTGAATAAGGGTCTACAGCCGCCTCTTCCTATCAAGGCTTAGATTAGATATTGAAGAGACTTGCAAGCCAGTCTGAGTAAAGATAAGACAGGAGAACCAATCCAGAAATGGAAGGTGCAACAGATTGAATCAAGCAGTAAAACTGGATTTAAGAACGATTGCAGACTTTGAGAAAAAGTGCAAGCTAGAACAGGGATTACCTGACACTGAACTGACTCCACATTTTTTTTTTTTCTAATTTTTGTGTTCGATTGTTTTGATTTATTTTATATGGTACATTTAGGATTCCAAATTCTAGTCTAGGTTTTTAATTTTTGCTTCCTGATATTTGTTATTAGTTTTGTAGCATTAACAGTCGATTTTTTAATATCCATTTTTACTCAGGGATTTGATTACAGGCTTGATTGCTCTCTTTCATTTTGACTTTCTTTTCTCCTCCTGATCACTTCTATCTAGCTCTTCCTTCTTCTTTTAGATATATATAACACTCTGGTCCCTTGACTGTTCCAGATGTGGAGTTATTTCACCACTAACACAGGGTTTTGCCTTCTGTGCAATGTTGAAAAAATAGTGTTGAGGTTACTGGAAGAGGGGAACCAAAAACCAGAGGCAGGTAGCTAAGCACCAGAACTCTGGATCATCATAGAACCCCTGGACCCAGGGAATAGTGATAGACAAGATCCCATCCAAAAGGATGCATGCCTACACTGAAAGCAAGCTCCATCCAAGAGCAGCAAGCTCCAGTGCAAGACATCACATGCTCATCTTCCAGCAAAACAAGAACAAGAAAATTAAAAGACAAGCTTCTCAGTTCAGTCACTCAGTTGTATCTGACTCTTTGCAACCCCATGGACTGCAGCACACCAGGCCTCACTGTCAATCACCAACTCCCAAAGTTTACTCAATTCATGTCCACTGAGTCAGTGATGCCATCCAACCATCTCATCCTCTTTCATGCCCTTCTCTTCTCGACCTCAATCTCTCCCAGCATCAGGGTCTTTTCAAATGAGTCAGCTCTTCACATCAGGTGGCCAAAGTACTGGAGTTTCAGATTCAGCATCAGTTTTTTCAATGAATATTAAGGACTGATATTTAGGATGGACTTGTTGGATCTCGTTGACGAACGAGGGACTCTCAAGAGATTTCTCCAACACTACAGTTCAAAAGCATCAATTCTTCGATGCTCAGTTTCTTTCCAGTCCAACTCTCACATACATACTACTAGAAAAACCATAGCTTTGACTAGACAAACTTTTGTTGGCAAAGTATTGTTTCTGCTTTTTAATATGTTGTCCAGGTTAGTTATAAGTTTCCTTCCAAGGAGTAAGAATCTTTTAATCTCATGGCTGCAATCACCATCTGCAGTGATTTTGGAGCCCCCCAAAGAAAGTCAAACACTGATTCCCCATCTATTTGGCATAAATTGATGGAATCAGATACCATGATCTTAGTTTTCAGAATGTTGAGTTTTAAGCCAACTTTTTCATTTTCCTCTTTCAGTTTCATCAAATGGCTCTTTTGTTCTTCCCTTTTTACCACAAGGATGGTGTCATCTGCATATCTGAGGTTATTTCTCCTGGCAAACTTGATTCCAGCTTGTGTTTCATCCAGCACAGTGTTTCTCATGATGTACTCTTCATAGAAGTTAAATAAGCAGAATGACAATATACAGCCTTGAGGTACTCCTATTCCGTTATGGAACCAGTTGTTCCATGTCCAGTTCAAACTGCTGCTTTCTGTGCTGAATAGAGACTTCTCAAAAGGCAGGTGAGCTGATTTGGTATTCCTATCTCTTTCACAATTTCCCAAAGTTTATTGTCATCCACACAGTCAGAGTCTTTGGCATAGTCAATAAAGCAGAAGTAGATCTTTTTCTGGAACTTTCTTGCTTTATTGATGATCCAGAGGATGTTGGCTGTTTGATCTCTGGTTCTTCTGACTGTTTGAAAACCAGTTTGAACATCTGGAATTTTGTGGTTCATGTTTTGCTAAAGCATGGCTTGGATAATTTTTAGCATTACTTTACTAGCATGTGAGATGAGTGTGTAGTTGTGTGGTAGTTTGAGCATTCTTTGGCCTTGCATTTCTTTGGGATTGGAATGAAAACTGACATTTTCCAGTCAGGAGCCACTGCTGTGTTTTTTTCAAATTTGTTGGCATATTGAGTGCAGCACTTCCATAGCATATTTTTTTTAGGATTTGAAATAGCTCAACTGGAATTCTATCACTTCCGCTAACTTTTTTCATAGCGATGCTTTTTAAGGCCCAATTGACTTCACATTCCAAGATGTCTGGCTCTAAGTGAGTGATCACATAATCATGATTATTTGGGTTGTGAAGATCTTTTGTGAACAGTTCTTCTGTGTATTCTTTGCCACTTCTTAATATCTTCTGCTTCTGTTAGGCCCATATAATTTCTGTTCTTTATTGTGCCTATCTTTGCATGAAATATTGCCTTGATATCTCAAATTTTCTTGAAGAGATCTCTAGTCTTTCTCATTCTATTGTTTTCCTCTATTTATTTACACTGATCACTGAGGAAGGCTTTCTTATCTCTCCTTGCTATTCTTGGAACTCTGTATTCAAATGGGTATATGTTTCCTTCTCTGGGCTTCCCTGGTGGATCGGAGGTTAAAGCGTCTGCCTGGACTGTGAGAGACCCGGGTTTGATCCCTGAGTTGGGTAGATCCCCTGGAGAAGGAAATGGCAACCCACTCTAGTACTCTTGCTGGAGAATCCCATAGAGGGAGGAGCCTGGTAGGCTACAGTCCATGAAGTCATAAAGAGTCGGACACAACTGAACGACTTCATTTCCACTTTGTTTCCTTCTCCCCTTTGTCTTCCACATGTCTTCATTTCACAGCCTTTTGTAAGGCCTTTTCAGGTAGCCATTTTGTTTTTGTGAATTTCTTTTTCTTGGGGATGGTCCTGATCCCTTTTTCCTGTACAATGTCATGAACATCCATCCATAGTTCATCAGGCACCATATCAGATCTATCCTTTAAATTTATTTCTCACTTATACTGTATAATCATAGGGGATTTGTAATAGGTCATTTCTGAATAGCCTAGTGGTTTTTCCTACTTTCTTCAATTGAAGTCTGAATTTGGCAATAAGGATTTCATGATCTGAGCCACAGTCAGCTCCCGGTCTTCTTTTATGATGTCTAGGATGAATAAGCATCTTTTAATTTCATGGCTGTTGTCACTATCTGCAGTGATTTTGGAGCCCCCACAAATAAAGTCTGCCACCGTTTACACTGTTTCCCCATCTATTTGCCATTAATTAAAGGGACAGGATGCCTGCCATGATCTGTTTTCCTAATGTAGAGCTTTAAGCTTACTTTTTCACTCTCCTCTTTCACTTTCAAGAGGGTCTTCAGTTCCTCTTCACTTTCTTCCATAAGAGTGATGTCATCTGCATATCTGAATTTATTGACATTTCTCCCGGCAATCTTGATTCCAGTTTTTGTTTCTCCCAGTCCAGCATTTCTCTGCATAGAACTTAAAGAAGCAGGGTGACAATATACAGCCTTGAGGTACTCCTTTTCCTATTTGGAACCATTCTGTTGTTCCATGTCCAGTTTTAACTGTCCTTCCAAACCTGCATACAGGCTTCTTAAGAGGCAGGTCCGGTGGTCTGGTATTCCCATCTCTTTCAGAATTTTCCACAGTTTATTTTGATCAATACAGTAAAAGGCTTTGGCATAGTCAATAAAGCAGACATAGGTGTTTTTCTGGAACTTGCTTGCTTTCTTGAAGGTCCTGCAGATGTTGGGAATTTAATCTCTGGTTCCTCCATATTTTCTAAAAGATGCTTGAACATCTGGAAGTTCACAGTTCCTGTATTGCTGAAGCCTGACTTGGAGATTTTTGAGCATTACTTTGCTAGCATGTGAGAAGAGTACAATTGCATGGTAGTTTGAGGATTCTTTGGCATTGCCTTTCTTTGAGATTGGAATGAAAACTGATCGTTTCCTGCCAAGCCACTGCTGAGATTTTCAAATTCCCTGGCATATTGAGTGCATCACTTTCACATCATTATGTTCGAGGATTTGAAATAGTTCAACTGGAATCAAAGCCATAATAGAGACCCCTAATTCTCTAATGGACACTGCATTGTCTCTAAGAAAAAAATGAGATCCACAGCTATCTCCTATAACATCAACAATAACAAAAATCATCTCAACTAGAAAGCCTTCACAAGCCACTGGTCCCACCACATTCACTGGGAGGAGACTACCCAATTAATAGCAATGATGACCCTCCTGTTTGCAGAAAATAGGCCTTATAGACAGCCATCTAAACAATGTGAAAAAGCAGAGGCATATCCAGCAGGAGAAGGAAAACAATAAAAATCAACAAACCAATGAAAGAGGAGGAGGTAGGAAGTCTACAGGAAAAACAATTCAGCATATTAATATCTAAAGTCTTGGAGACAAATGGAGCTACAGATAAATAGACTTTAGACATGGATTGAGACGATGAAACTGGTGTTTTAAATGGACCTAAAAGAAATAATGAGTAGTCAATCAATAATGGGCAATGCAATAACTGAGAGAGTAATCACTCTGGACAACAGAAACAGTTGAGTAACTGAGGCAGAAGAAAGACTAAGTGAGCTGGAAGATAGAATGTTGGAAATAAATGAAGCAAAACAGGGAAAAAAAAGAGAGAGAGAGAGAGAGAGAAATGAAGACAGCCTCAGAGACCTCTGGGACAATGTTTAATGCCCCTACATTTAAATCATAGGTTTCCCAGAGAACAAAGACAAAATGAAGGGGCATGAGAAAATATTTGAGGAGAAAAAAGTTTAAAAACTTCCCTGAAATGAGAAAGGGAATAGACACCTAAAATGAAAAACCCAGTGTTTACCATAGGGCTAAATCCAAGATAAAACATGTCAAAACACACATTAATCAAAATGAAAACAAACAAACAAATAAATATACACAATAAACAAATATTAAAGGCAACAAAGGAATAACACATATCATAGAAGGGAATCCGCATAAGGATAACAGCTGATCTTACAATAGAAACTCTTCAGCTTAGAAGGGAATGGCAGGATATACTTGAAGTAATAATAGAAAAAAACATGCATGCAAGATTACTCTGTCTAACAAGGATAGCATTCTAATTCAAAAGAGAAATCAAAAGCTTTACAGACAAACACAATCAATTAGAATTCAAAACCACCAAATCAGCACTTCAGGAAATGCTGAAGGATCTTCATTAGATAAGAAAGAGAAGAGCTTTATAAAAACAAAGTCACAAAACTATATAGTAAATGGTAACAAGATACTTATCAACAACTACCTTAAATATAAATGGGCTAAATGCTGCAATGAAAAGACAAAAACTGGTTGAATGCATACAAGAATACACTGCCTGCAAGAAAACCACCTCATAACTAGGGATACATACAGACTGAAAGTGATGGCCAGGAAAAAGCTATTTTGTGAAAGTGGAGAGCAAAAGAAAGTGGGAGGAGCAATACTCATACCAAATAAATGGAATTTAATTAAAGACCACTATAGGAGAAAATAGAGAAGGCAATGGCACCCCACTCCAGTACTCTTGCCTGGAAATTCCCATGGACAGAGGAGCCTGGTGGGCTGCCATCTCTGGGATCACACACAGTCAGACACGACTGATGACGATGTGTATGATAGGAGACAAAGAAGCTTGCATTACATAATAATCAAAGTAACAGTCCAAGAAGAACCTATGTGAACCCAATGTAGGAGCACCTCAATACAAGAGGCAGATCCCAACAACACTTACAGCAGAAATAAGCACTATCAATACTATTGGGTCATTTAATACTTCACTTATAACATGGAAAGATAATACAGACAGAAAATCAATAAGGAAAACTCAAGTTTTAGATGATACATTAGACCAGTTTAACCTAATTTATATCTATAGGGCATCTCACTCTAAAAGAACGGATTTCACATTTCTCTCCTTTTTCTCTAGTGCAAAGGGAACATTATCTTAGGACAGATCACATCCAAGGCCACATCTAACCTTGGTAAATTCAAGAAATTGTAATATTTCAAGCATATTTTCTGATCACAATGTTGTTAGATCAGATATCAACTACAGGGGGGAAAAAAACAGCTAGAGGAAACACAAATAATTTGAAGGCTAAACAGTACAAAATTCAAATTTGAATTCAACAAAATTCAGAGTTTTTTAGGAAAAAACTCTCTGCCAAAGTAGTCATAGATGGAACATATCTCAACAAAATGAAAGCCAAATATGACAAAGCCACTGCAAACATTATTTTCAATAATGAAAAACTTAAAGCATTTCCTTTAAAATCAGCATTAAGACAAGGGTGCCCACACTCATCACTACTAGTTTTGAGAATTCTAGCCACAACTTTCAAAGAAGAAAAAGATATAAAAAGAATCCTCACTGGAAAAGAATAGGTAAAACTCCCTGTATTTGCACATGATATTATCCTTTATACAGAAAACCCAAGAGATGCCACCAGAAAATTACTGGAATTAATCAATGAATAAAGTAAATGTGCAGGGTATAAAAGTAATACACAGAAACCCTTATATTCCTATACACTAACAATGAAACAATCAGAAAGAGAAATTAAAGAACAATCCTGTTCACCATTGCAACGAAAGGAATAAAATAACTAGGAAAAAAATTGCATAGAGACAAAGGGCTTCCCTGATAGCTCAATTGGTAAAGAAGCTGCCTGCAATGAAGGAGACTCCTGTTCAATTCCTTGGTCAGGAAGACCCCCTGAAGAATGGACAAGCTACCCACTATAATAATCTTGGGCTTCCCATGCTGCCCAGCTAGTGAAGAATCCTCCTGCAATGTGTGATACCTGTGTTTGTTCCCTGGAATGGGAAGATGCCTTGGAGAAGGGAAAGACTACCCTTTCCAGTATTCTGGCCTGGAGACTTACAAACTGCATAAACTGATGGGATTGCAAAGAGTCAGACATGACTGAGCAACTTTCTCTTTCCCAGAGAGATTAAAAAAAACAAAAAAAAAACACTGATGAAAGAAGTCAAAACACATATAGATGCAAAAATATATCATGTTCTTGGATTGGACAAATTGATATAATTAAATGAATACTCCAACCAAAACAATCAGTAGATTCAATGCAATACCTCTCAAACAACCAACAATATTTTTCATAAAACTAGAACAATTTATTTTACGAGTTGCATGAAAATATATAAGACCTCGAAGACCCAAAGCAATTTTGAGGAAGAAAAATTGAACAAGAGGAATTAAACTTTCTGACTTGAGACTACACTGCAAAGATATCAAGAGAGTATGAAAGTTGAACAAGCATAGAAATATAGACCAATGAAACAAAATATAAAGTCCAAAAATAAATACATGCACCCATTATCTTTGACAATGGAGACAAATTTTGCAACATAAATATACATTTTCCTCAAAAAGTGTTACCAGGAAAACTGGACTGCTATGTGTAGAAACTAGAACACAATATAACATCACTTTCAAAAAGAAACTTGAAATGGATTACAAATATAAGTGTAAGACCAGAAAATATAAAACCCTTAGAGTAAAACATAGGTATAACCACCCCAAAATAAGTCACAACAAGATTCTCTATGACCCATTGCCTAGAGTAAAGGAAATAAAAACAAAATTTTTAAAAAGAAACATAATTAAGCTCTATAACTTTGGAACAATGAAAGAAAATGTAATTAAGGTGAATATGTAGCCTTCAGAATTGGGAGAAAATAATAGCAACTGAAAAACTAACAACACAATTAATCTCCAAAACATGCAAGCTGCTCATGCATCGCAACACTCATCTACAAATACTACTGAGAAAACAACCCACCAATCAAAACATAAACAAGACAGAGGAATATCCAGCAGGTAAAGGAACAGGATAAATGTCCAACAAACCAAACAAAAGAGGAAGAGTTAGGGAATCTACCTGATAAAGAATTCCAAATAATGATAGCGAAAATGATCCAAAATATTGAAATAACAATGGAATCACAGACAAGGAATGAGAAGATGCAAGAAAGGTTTAACAAGGATTGGAAGAAATAAAAAAGAGTAAATATACAATTAATAATGCAATAAATGATATAAAAACACTCTGGAGGCAACAAGTAGTAGAATAACAGAGGCAGAAGATAGCATTAGTGAATTAGACGATGGAATGGTAGAAATAAGTGAATCAGAGAGGAAAAAAGAAAAACGAATTAAAAGAAATGAGGACTATCTCAGAGACCACCAGGAAAGTATTAAAGGCCCAAACATTCGAATCATAGGAATCTCAGAAGAAGAAGACAAAAAGAAAGACCATGAAAAAATACTTGAGGGGATAATAGTTGAAAACGTCCCTAAAATGGGGAAGGAAATAATCACCCAATTCAAGAGACCCAGGGTATCCCAAACAGGATAAACTCAAGGCAAAACACCCCAGTTCAGTTCAGCTCAGTTCAGTCGTTCAGTCGTGTCCTACTATTTGCGACCCCATGAATCGCAGCATGGCAGGCCTCCCTGACCATCACCAACTCCCGGAGTTCATTCAGACCCACGTCCATCGAGTCAGTGATGCCATCCAGCCATCTCATCCTCTGCCATCCCCTTCTCCTCCTGCCCCCAACCCCTCCCAGAATCACAGTCTTTTCCAATGAGTCAATTCTTCTCATGGGGTGGCCAAAGTACTGGAGTTTCAGCTTTAGCATCATTCCTTCCAAAAAAAAGTCCCAGGGCTGATCTCCTTCAGAATGGACTGGTTGGATCTCCTTGCAGTCCAAGGAACTCTCAAGAGCCTTCTCCAACATCACCATTCAAAAGCATCAATTCTTCGGTGCTCAGCTTTCCTCACAGTCTAACACTCACATCCATACATGACCACAGGGAAAATCATAGCCTTGACCAGACAGACCTTCGTCGGCAAAGTAATGTCTCTGTTTTTGAATATGCTATCAAGGTTACTTATAACTTTTCATCCAAGAAGTAAGTGTATTTTAATTTTGTGGGTGCAGTCAGCATCATAGCCTTGACCAGACAGACCTTCGTCGGCAAAGTAATGTCTCTGTTTTTGAATATGCTATCAAGGTTACTTATAACTTTTCATCCAAGAAGTAAGTGTATTTTAATTTTGTGGGTGCAGTCAGCATCTGCAGTGATTTTGGCGCCCAAGAAAATAGTCTGACACGTTTCCCCTGTTTCCCCATCTATTTCCCATGAAGTGATGGGACCGGATTCCATGATCTTCGTTTTCTGAGCACTGAGCTTTAAGCCAACGTTTTTACTCTCCTCTTTCGCTTTCTTCAAGAGGCTTTTTAGTTCTTCTTCACTCTCTGGTGTCATCTGCATATCTGAGATTATTGATATTTCTCCAAGCAATCTTGATTCCAGCTTGTGTTTCTTCCAGCCTAGCGTTTCCCATGATGTACTCTGCATAGAAGTTAAATAAGCTGGGTGACAATATACAGCCTTGACGGACTCGTTTTCCTATTTGGAACCAGTCTGTTGTTCCATGTCCAGTTCTAACTTTCACTTCCTGATCTGCATACAGATTTCTCAAGAGGCAAGTCAGGTGGTCTGGTATTCCCAACTCTTAAAGAATTTTCCAGAGTTTATTGTGATCCACACAGTCAAAGGCTTTGGTATACTCAAGAAAGCAGAAATAGATGTTTTTCTGGAACTCTCTTGCTTTTTCCATGATTCAGCAGACATTGGCATTTGATTTCTGGTTCCTCTGCCTTTTCTAAAACTAGCTTGAACATCAGGAAGTTCACGGTTCACGTATTGCTGAAGCCTGGCTTCGAGAATTTTGAGGATTACTTTACAAGCATGTGAAATGAGTGCAACTGTGCAATAGCTTGAGCATTCTTTGGCATTGCCTTTCTTTGGGATTGAAATGAAAACTGAGCTTTTCCAGTCCTGTGGCCACTGCTGAGTTTTCCAAATTTGCTGGCATATTGAGTGCAGCACTTTCACAGCATCATCTTTCAGGATTTGACATAGCTCAACTGGAATTCCATCACCTCCACTAGCTTTGTTCCTAGTGATGTTTTCTAAGGCCCACTTGACTTCACATTCCAGGATGTCTGGCTGTACATGAGTGATCACACCATCATGATTATATGGGTCATGAAGATTTTTTTGTAGAGTTCTTCTATGTATTCTTGCCACCTCTTAATTTCTTCTGCTTCTGTTAGGTCCATACCTCTTCTGTTCTTTATCGAGCCCATCTTTGCATGAAATGTTCCCTTGGTATCTCTATTTTTTTAAAAAAAAATTATCTTTAGTCTTTCCCATTCTGTTGTTTTCCTCTATTTCTTTGAATTGATCACTGAAGAAGGCTTTCTTATATCTTCTTGCTATTCTCTGGAACTCTGCATTCATATGCTTATATCTTTCCTTTTCTCTTTGGCTTTTTGCTTCTCTTTTCACGGCTATTTTTAAGGCCTCCCCAGACAGCCATTTTTTCTTTTGCATTTTTATTTTTCCCATGGGGATGGTCTTGATCCCTGTCTCCTGTACCATATCACGAACCTCATTCTATAGTTTATCAGTCACTGTATCTATCACACTAGGCCTGTAAATCTATTTCTCACTTCCACTGTATAATCATAAGGGATTTGATTTAGGTCATACCTGAATGGCCTAGTGGTTTTCCCTACTTTCTCCAATTAAAATCTGAAATTTAGTAATAAGGAGTTCATGATCTGAGCCACAGTCAGCTCCTGGTCTTGTTTTTGTTAACTGTGTACAGCTTCTCCATCTTTGGCTGCAAATAATATAATCAACCTGATTTAGGTGTTGACCATCTGGTGACGACACATATTAATCAAATTTAAAAAGGTCAAGCACAAAGAACAAATATTAAAAGCAGCCTGCGAAAAACAACAAATAACAGACACAGGGATTCCCATAAGGATAATAGCTGATCTTCCAACAGAAACTCTTCAAGCCAGGAGGAAATGGCAAGACATACTTAAAATGATGAAATAAAATAACCTAGAGCCAGATTACTGTACCCAGCAAGGATCTCATTTAAATATGAAGAAGAAATCAAAAGCTACACATACAAAAGCTGCGACAATTCAGCACCACCAAGCCAGTTCTCCAACAAATGCTAAAGGATCTTCTCTAGACTGGAAACACAAAAAGTGTGTATAAACTCGAACCCAAAACAATAAAGCAAATGGCAATGAGATCATACTTATCAGTAATTACCTTAAATGTAAACGGGTTGAATGCCCCAACCAAAAGGCAAAGATTGGCTGAATGGATACAAAAAGAAGACCCCTATATATGTTGTCCAAATAGACCCACCTCAAAACAGGGGACAGATACAGACTGAGAATGAAGGGCTGAAAAAAGATTTTACATGCAAATAGAGACTAAAAGAAAGCAGGATTAGCAATGCTCATATCAGATAAAATGGACTTTAAAACAAAGGCTGTGAAAAGAGACAAAGAAGGCCACTACATAATGATCAAATGATCAATCCAAGAAGAAGATATAACAATTATAAATATATATGCACCCAACATAGGAGCACTGCAATATGTAAGACAAATGCTAACAAGTATGAAAGGGAAAATTAACAATAACACAATAATAGTGGGAGACTTTAATACTACACTCAGACCTATGGATAGATCAACTAAACAGAAAGTTAGCAAGGAAACACAAACTTTAAATGATGCAATAGACCAGTTAGACCTAACTGATATCCATAGGGCATTTCACCCCCAAAACAATGATTTCACCTTTTTCTCAAGTGTACACGGAAACTTCTCAAGGATAGATCACATTCTGGGCCATAAATCTAGCCTTGGTAAATTTAAAAAATAAATAAATAAATAAAAATAAAATAAATCATTCCAAGCATCTTATCTGACCATAATGCATTAAGATTAGATCTCAATTACAGGAGAAAAACTATTAATGATTCCAACATATGGAAGCTGAACAACACGCTGCTGAATAACCAACATATCACAGAAGAAATCAAAAGAGAAATCAAAATATGCATAGAAATGAATGAAAATGAAAACACAACAACCTAAAACCTGTGGGACACTGTAAAAGCAGTGCTAAGTGGATAGTTCATAGCGATACAGGCATATCTCAAGAAAAAAGGAAAAAATCAAATAAATAACCTAACTCTACACCTCAAGCAGCTAGAAAAGGAAGAAATGAAGGACCCTAGGGTTAGTAGAAGGAAATAAATCATAAAATTTAGGGAAGAAATAAATGCAAAAGAAACAAAAGAGACCATAGCAAAAATCAAAAGAGTCAAAAGCTGCTTCTTTGAAAGGATAAATAATATTGACAAACCATTAGCCAGATTTGTCAAGAAACAAAGAGAGAAAAATCAAATCAAGAAAATTTGAAATGAAAATGGAGAGATTACAACAGACAACACAGAAATGCAAAGGATCATAAGAGAATACTATCAGCAATTATATACCAATAAAATGGAGAATGTGAAAGAAATGGAAAAATTCTTAGAAAAGTATAACTTTCCAAAACTGAACCAGGAAGAAATAGAAAATCTTAACAGATGCATCACAACCTCGGAAATTGAAGCTGTAAGCAGAAATCTTCCAGCAAACAAAAGCCCAGGTCCAGAAGGTTTCACAGCTGAATTCTACCAGAAATTTCGAGAAGAGCTAACACCTGTCCTACTCAAAGTCTTCCAGAAAATTGCAGAGGAAGATAAACTTCCAAACTCATTCTATGAGGCCACCATCACCCAGTACCAAAACCTGACAAAGATGCCACAAAAAAAGAAAACTACAGACCAATATCACTGAGGAATATACATGCAAAAATCCTTAACAAAATTATAGAAATCAGAATCCAACAACATATTAAAAAGATCATACACCGTGACCAAATGGGCTTTATCCCAGGGATGCAAGGATTCATCAATATCTGCAAATCAGTCAATGTAATTCACAATATAAACAAATTGAAAAATAAAGGCCATATGATTATCTCAATAGATGCAGAGAAGGCCTTTGACAAAATTCAACATCCATTTGTGATAAAAAACACTCCAGAAAACAGGAATAGAAGGAACATGCCTCAACATATTAAAAGCTATATATGACAAACCCACAGCAAACATTATCCTCAATGGTGAAAAATTGAAAGCATTTCCCCTAAAGTCAGGAACAAGACAAGGGTGCCCAGTTTCACTACAACTATTCAACATAGTTCTGGAAGTTTTGGCCACAGCACTCAGAGCAGAAAATAAATAAATAAATAAGTAAATAAACAAAATAAAGGGAATCCAAATTGGAAAAGAAGAAGTAAAACTCTCACTGTTTGCAGATGACATGATCCTCTACATACAAAACCCTAAAGACTCCACCAGAAAATTACTAGAATATAGTAAAATTGCAGGATATAAAATCAACACACAGAAATCCCTGCATTCCTATACAATACTAATGAGAAAGTAGAAAAAGAAATTGAGGTAACAATTCCATTCACCATTGCAATGAAAACAATAAAATACATAGGAATATATAAACCTAAAGAATCTAAACACCTATATATAGAAAACTATAAGACACTGGTGAAATAAATCAAAGAGGACACTAATAGATGGAGAAATATACCATGTTCATGGATCAGAAGAATGAATATAGTAAAAATGAATATACTACACAAAGCAATTTACGATTCAATGCAATCCCTATGAAGCCATCAACAATATTTTTTGTAGAGCTAGAACAAATGATTTCACAATTAGTATGGAAATACAAAAAACCTTGAATGGCCAAAGCAAACTTGAGAAAGAAGAATGGAACTGAAGGAATCAATCTGCCTGACTTCAGGTCTACTACAAAGCCACAGTCATCAAGACAATATAGTACTGGAACAAGGACAGAAATATAGATCAATGAAACAAAATAAAAAGTCCAGAGATAAATCCAGGCACCTATGGACATCTTTTTGTACAGTTCTTCTGTATATTCTTGCCATCTCTTCTTAATGTCTTCTGCTTCTATTAGGTCCATACCTCTTCTGTTCTTTATCGAGCCCATCTTTGCTTGGACTGTTCCCATGTTATCTCTAATTTTCTTGAAGAGATCTCTAGTTTTCCCATTCTGTTGTTTTCCTCTATTTCCATTGATCGCTGAAGAAGTCTTTCTTGTCTTTTCTTGCTATTCTCTGGAACTCTGTATTCAGATGCTTATATCTTCCCTTTTCTCCTTGGCTTTTCACTTCTCTTCTTTTCAGAGCTATTTGTAAGGATTCCCCAGATGGCCATTTTGTATTTTTGCATTTATTTTCCATGGGGATGGTCTTGATCTCTGTCTCCAGTACAGTGTCACGAACTTCATTCCATAGATCTTCAGGCACTCTATCTATCACATCTAGGCCCTTAAATCTATTTCTCACTTCCACTGTACAATCATAAGGGATTTGATTTAGGTCGTACCTGAATGGTCTAGCAGTTTTCCCTACTTTCTTCGATTTTAGTCTGAATTTGGTAATAAGTAGTTCATGATATGAGCCACAATCAGCCCCTGGTCTTGCTTTCATAGACTGTATAGAGCTTCTCCATCTTTTGCTGCAGAGAATATGATCTAACTGATTTTGGTGTTGATCATCTGGTGAATCCATGTGTAGAGTCTTCTCTTGTGTTGTTGGAAGAGGGTGTTTGCTATGCATTTTCTTGGCAAAATTCTATTAGTCTTTCCCCTGCTTGATTCTGCATTCCAAGGCCAAATTTGCCTGTTACTCCAGGTGTTTCTTGACTTCCTACTTTTGCATTCCAGTCCCCTGGAATGAAAAGGACATTTTTGGGGGGCGTTAGTTCTCAAAGGTCTTGTAACTCTTCATCTTCAGCTTTGTCAGCGTTACTGGTTGGGTCATAGACTTGGATTACTGTGAGACTGAATGGTTTGCCTTGGACACGAACAGAGATCATTCATCATTTTTGAGATTGCCTCCAAGTGCTGCCCGGATAATCACGATGGTGTGATCACTCATCTAGAACAAGACATCCTGGAATGTAAAGTCAAGTGGGCCTTAGAAAGCATCACTACAAACAAAGCTAGTGGGGGTGATAAAATTCCAGTTGAGCTCTTTCAAATCCTGAAAGATGATATTGTGAAAGTGCTGCACTCAATATGCCAGCAAACTTGGAAAACTCAGCAGTGGCCACGGGACTGGAAAAGCTCAGTTTTCATTACAATCCCAAAGTAAGACAATGCCAAAGAATGCTCAAACTACCGCATAATTGCACTCATCCCACACGCTAGTAAAGTAATCCTCAAAATTCTCCAAGCTAGGCTTCAGCAATATGTGAACCATGAACTTCCTGATGTTCAAGCTAGTTTTAGAAAAGGCAGAGGAGCCAGAGATCAAATTGTCAACATCTGCTGGATCATGGAAAAAGCAAGAAAGTTCTAGAAAAAACATCTATTTCTGCTTTATTGACCATGCCAAATTCTTTGACTGTATGGATCACATTTAACTGTGGAAAATTCTGAGAAAAGTGGGAGTACCAGACCACCTAACCTGCCTCTTGAGAATTCTGTATGAAGGTCAGGAAGCAATAGTTAGAACTGGACATGGAACAACAGACTAGTTCCAAATAGGAAAAGGCTTATGTCAAGGCTGTTTATTGTCACCCTGCTTATTTAACTTCTATGCAGAGTACATCATAAGAAACAGTGGAGTGGAACAAACACAAGCTGAAATCAAGATTGCCGGGAGAAATATAAATAACCTCAAATATGCAGATAACATCACCCTTATGGAAAAAAGTGAAGAGGAACTAAAAAGCCTCTTGGTGAAAGTGAAAGAGAAGAGTGAAAAATTTGGCTTAAAGCTCTCAGAAAACGAAGATCGTGGCATTTGGTCCCATCACTCCATGGGAAATAGAGGAGAAACAGTGGAAACAGTGTCAGACTTTATTTTTTGGGGCTCCAAAATCACTGCAGATGGTGACTGGAGCCATGAAATTAAAAGACGCTTACTCCTTGGAAGAAAAGTTATGACCAACCTAGATAGTATATTCAAAAGCATAGACATTTTTTGCCGACTAAGGTCCGTCTAGTCAAGGCTATGTTTTTTCCAGTAGTCATGTATGGATGTGAGAGTTGGACTGTGAAGGAGGCTGGGGCTGAAAAATTGATGCTTTTGGACTGTGGTGTTGGAGAAGACTCTTGAGGGTCCCTTGGACTGCAAGGAGATCCAACCAGCCCATTCTGAAGGAGATCAACCCTGTGGTTTCTTTGGAAGAAATGATGCTAAAGCTGAAACTCCAGTACTTTGGCCACCTCATGAGAAGAGTTGACTCACTGGAAAATACTTTGATGCTAGGAGGGATTGGGGGTAGGATAAGAAGGGGATAACCAAGGATGAGATGGCTGCATGGCATCACTGACTCGATGAACATGAGTCCTAGTGAACTCCAGGTGTTGGTGATGGACATGGAGTCCTGGCGTGCTGCGATTCATGGGGTCGAAAGAGTCAGACAGGACTGAGTTACTGAACTGAACTGAACTGATGGACATCTTATCTTTGACCAAGGAGGCAAGAATATATAAAGGATTAAAGGCAATCTCTTTAATGAGTGGTTCTGGGAAAACTGGTCAACCACTTTTAATAGAATGAAACTAGAACAGTTTATAACACCATACACAAAAATAAAATCAAAATGGATTAAAGGTCTAAATGTTAACCAGAAACTACAAAACTCCTAGAGTATAACATAGACAAAACACTCTCCAATATATATCACAGCAGGATCCTCTATGACCCACCTCCAAGATTAATGGAAATAAAGGCAAAAATAAGCAAACAGGACCTGATTAAACTTAAAATCTTCTATACAACAAAGGTAACTATAAGCAAGGTGAAAAGACAGCCTTCAGAATGGGAGAAAATAATAGCAAATGAAGCAACTGACAAACAACTAATATCCAAAATATACAAGCAACTTATGCAGCTCAACTCCAGAAATATAAATGACCTAATCAAAAATTGGCCCAAAGAGCTAAATAGACATTTCTCCAAAAAAGACATATGGATGGCTAACAAACACATGAAAAGGCGCTCAACATCAGTCATTATCAAAGAAATCCAAATCAAGACCACAATGGGGTAACATTTCATGACAGTTAGAATGACGGTGATGCAAAAGTCTGCAAGCAATAAATGCCGGAGAGGGTGTGGAGAAAAGGGAACCCTCTTACATTGTTGGTGGGAATGCAAACTAGTACAGCCACTATGGAGAACGTTGTGGAGATTCCTTAACAAGTACTGGAAATAGAACTGCCTTATGACCCAGCAATCCCACTGCTGGGCATACACACCAAGGAAACCAAAATTGAAAGAGACTCATGTACCCCGATGTTCATCGCAACACTGTTTATAATAGTCAGGACATGGAAGCAACCTAGATGTCCATCAGCAGATGAATGGATAAGAGAGCTGTGGTACACATATACAATGGAGCATTACTCAGTCGGTAAAAATAATACATTTGAATCAGTTGTAATGAGGTGGATGAAGCTGGAGCCGATTATACAGAGTGAAGTAAGCAAGTAAGAAAAACACCAATAGAGTATACTAATACATATATATGGAACTGAGAAAGATGGTAAAGATATCCCTGTATGCGAGACTGCAGAAGAGACACAGATGTTTAGAACAGTTTTTTGGACTCTGTGGGAGAGGGTGAGGGTGGGATGATTTGGGAGAAGGGCACTGAAACATGTAATATCATACATGAAATGAATCACCAGTCCAGGTTCGATGCATGATACTTGATGCTTGGGCCTGGTGCACTGAGATGATCCAGAGGGATGGTACGCAGAGGGATGAGGGAGGGGGGTTCAGGATGGGGAACACATGTATACCTGAGGTGGATTCATGTTTATGTATGGCAAAATCAACACAATATTGTAAAGTAATTAACCTCTAATTAAAATAAATAAATAAATATATATGTATATATATAAGTTTTGTTCTCTTGAATCACTCTTGTCCAGTTAATGATTTGGGACCTGAATTGATGCAGATTGGTACGTAGATGGCTATATTTGTGTAGATGGGTCATTTTCATTTGTTTATAATAACCAAAAATTCCCAGAATGATTTGTGAATAAAAGTAATTTATGTGACAAAGATCTATGCTTTTGTAATTTTAAAAGACTTAAGTTGAAGTAAAATTATTGTATATTTTGATTTACTAAACTGGAAAATTTACCCAAACTGAACTGCCAAAAGATGATGCTGTGAATATGCTGCTCTAAATATGCTAGCAAATTTGGAAAACTCAGCAGTGGCCACAGGACTGGAAAAGTCCAGTTTTCATTCCAGTCCTGAAGAAAGGCAATGCCAAAGAATGCTCAGTTCAGTTCAGTCGCTCAGTCATGTCTGACTCTGCGACCCCTACCACATAATTGGACTGTTCTCACATGCTAGTAAAGTAATGCTCAAAATTCTCCAAGGCAGAACTCAGCAATATGTGAACTGTGAACATTCAGATGTTCAAGGTAGTTTTAGAAGAGGCAGAGGAACCAGAGATCAAACTGTCAACATCTGCTGGATCATTGAAAAAGCAAGAGAGTTCCAGAAATACATCTATTTCTGCTTTATTAAGCATGCCAAAGCCTTTGACTGTGTGGATCACAATAAACTGTGGAAAATTCTGAAAGAAATGGGAATACCAGATCACCTGACTTGCTTCTTGAGAAACATATATGCAGGTCAGGAGGTGAAAGTCAGAACTGGACATGGAACAACAGAATGGCTCCAAATAGGAAAAGGAGTACGTGAAAGCTGTATATTGTCACCCTGCTTATTTAATTTATACGCAGAGGACATTATGAGAAACGCTGGGCTGGAAGAAGCAGAAGCTGGAATCAAGATTGCCAGGAGAAATATCGTAACCTCAGATATGCAGATGACACCACCCTTATGGCAGAAAATGAGGAGAAACTAAAAAGCCTCGTGATGAAAGTGAAAGCGGAGAGTGAAAAATTTGGCTTAAAGCTCAACCTTCAGAAAATGAAGATCATGGCATCTGGTCCCATCAATTCATGGGAAATAGATGGGGAAACAGTGGAAACTGTGTCAGATTTTATTTGGATGGGCTCCAAAATCACTGCAGAGGAGACTGCAGCCATGAAATTAAAATACACTTACTCCTTGGAAGAAAAATTATTACCAACCTAGATAGCATATTGAAAAGCAGCAACATTACTTTGCCAATAAAGATCCGTCTAGTCAAGGCTATGGTATTTTCCAGTGGTTATGTATGGATGTGAGAGTTGGACTGCGAAGAAAGCTGATTGCCAAAGAATTGATGCTTTTGAACTGTGGTGTTGGAGAAGACACTTGAGAGTCCCTTGGACTGCAAGGAGATACAACCAGGCCATTCTGTAGGAGATCAGCCCTAGGATTTCTTTGGAGGGAATGATGCTGCAGCTGAAACACCAGTACTTTGGCCATCTCATGCGAAGTGTTGACTCATTGGTAAAGACTCTGATGCTGGGAGGGATTGGGGGCAATAGGAGAAGGGGACGACGGAGGATGAGGTGGCTGGATGGCATCAATGACTCGATGGACATGAGTCAGTGAACTTCGGGAGTTGGTGATGGACAGGGAGGCCTGGCGTGCTGTGATTCACGGGGTAGCAAAGTGTTGGACACTACTGAGGGACTAAACTGAACTGAACTGCTGAACTTTAGTTTTTGCTTAATATTCTGTAGCTATCTATAACTAGACTGTCTACAGGCATTAGCACACACACACATCATACACACATGCCTGCACATGCACACAAGACACACACACACACATATACATCTGTAATTTTCCCCAAATCCTTAGCAGATACTTTTCACACACTGTGTGAATTGTATTTTTTGTATCACGTTAAGTATGGCTTAACATCAAACACTATCATTTGTCTACATTTAAATATAATATACAGTGAGATTTATTTTATAGATTTGGATAAATACTTCAGATATTATATTGGTTGGTCTTTGAGACTATCAGGTAGCAATTACACTTAAATTTGTTACGTTCTTGAATTTGGCAGCATTAATATCAGTGTTTCACTGATGCAATAAAATGCATTTTACCTGTTCTAGCCAGTTATGATTCTCATCCTTCTGGCATCAAAATTTGTTATGATCCACTTATGTTTAAGATGATAGGATTCTGGCTGACTGTCAGTATATGCGTTCTGTGGGAAGACTAGTTGTTTCTTTTTTGATTTTAAATATAATATGCAATACATATTCTCTTATAATTTTGGATAAATACTACAGCTCATCATTCTGTCCTCATTTAAAGTCCAGGTGTATTCAAGGCTCTGTGTTAGGTTTCCAGGGTTTATGCTGCAGGCTGACTTTTTCAGTTTCTGTAGTAAAATGAGAAGATATCTTTGTATTTTATGATATATATTTCACAGAGCTAGATTGTTCATTTTCCTTTCAAATTTTTATTCTTTAATTTTTGATGGCACTGCAGCTTGTGGGATCTTAGATCCCCAGTCAGGGACTGAACCCAGAATACTGCTGTGAAAGCCCTGGGTCCTAATCATTGGACCACCAGAGGATTACCTCCAGATTTGCTTTCTAAATATTTTTGAAAAATGACATTTGCTGAGAAGAGAACAGTAGCATATGACAGTGATTTTCATTAGCATTCTCACTCATCAAAAGAAAAAAAATTAGTAAGTTTATATTGGGTTCTCAGTTATAATTTTTAAATTTAAGGGTCTCAGATCCAAGTTAGAGAAACCATTGCTGTAGATGATGCAATTAAATAACACAAAACCTCTATCTCCAAAAAATGGTTTTTTTGGGCTTATAGGAGAAAGGTAAGACATAGACCAGGTCTTTTAAAGTGTAAGTTGTAAATCTGAGATGCATACTTGGAGAACTACTTGGTAGTTGCCCACTATGATCTCCATGTGTGTAATATGAGACAGAAATCCTTTCGATTTCTGTGTCAAACCAATCACTTGTGCTTAATTAAATTTTGAGTGAAATGATTGCTGTTTCTCTCTATTCTATTATCAGGTCATGTGTTCTGTAAATACCTAAGACTTTCTGATTTGTAAAGTTTCAGTCTTCTATTTCCTTATTGATTTTTTGATGTGATTGTTCTATTAGTGATTTACAGAAACAGTTTGAGGTCAGCCACTCCTCTTTTCATCTCCACTGGTTTTCTTTTAAAGAATCTGTATGTCCTAATTCTCCAGTGAAGTATTCATGACAATTAAATAAAAAATTATACACATTGTTTCTTGTATTATTTTTATCTATACTACCTGATGTAAAGTCTCTATTAAGTCTAGCTTTTAGGCTTTCTGAGCCATGCTTTGTATTAACTACTTATATGTGACCAGACACCTTCTCCTTCTTTCTTCGTGTGTCTCATGTTTCGCTGTTGTTAAAAACTAGAAAATGCAGATATAATACGGTGAGACAGGACATCAGATTTCTTCTCCCAGAGCCTTTTCTTGTCGTTGTTTGTTGGATGATTTCTGAATCAGATTCTGTACGGTATGTATCTTTTCCTTGAGTGTGGCCACTGAATGTTTATTTATAACCTAGCAGACAGCCTATGTTTGAGGTTTCATTAAAAACCAGTAGGCCTCTAAACCTCTGCTTTTAGGTTCTGTGCATGCTGGGGTATACCTTTAATATTCAGGCAGGTGATTGAGGCGACTGATAGTTCTTCTCTTCATTTCAGGCTTGTGCAGAAATTTCAGGTCACTCAAACCTGACAGATTAGGAGCGTCCCTGAACTTTGATGAGTTTGTATTCAGTCCTGATTCCACATATAAATGAAGTCCTGCAGTGTTTGCTTTCTCTATGCGACTTGTTTCTCTTAGCACCCTGCTCTCCAGGTTCATCCATGTTGTTGCAAACGACAGGATTTATCTACCTTGGATGTTAATCCACTATTGGTCATATCATTTGCAAATATTTTTATCGATCTACTACGCTGTCTTTTTTTTTTGTTTTTGTTGACAATTTCCATTTCCGTGCAAAAGCTATTTAGTGTAATATAGTTTCACTTACTAGGTTTTGCTTGTGTTGCTTATGGGTTTGGTGTCTTATACCAAAAGCAAAGAGCAAGAATTGCATTCGATAGTTTTACACTGTGTTCTCTTGCAGTAATTTTATGGATTCAGCTCTGTGTTTAAATCTCTGATCTACTTCAGGGTAATTTTAGGTAGATTCTGGTGTATGAAAGGGGATCTACTTTTATGTTAAGTATTGTTTTCTAGTCCTGTCAATTGGAGAGGATGTCTTTTCTACACTGTGATCTTGATTCCCTTCATAATTATTGGTTGACCAGTTTTGAAAAATTTTATTTCTGAGTTCTCAGTTTTGTTCCAGGATCTGCATTAGTGGTGGAATGCCAGTGCCAGATTATTTGGACAGTTACATTTCAAAAGCAGGAAGTGTGTGTCCTCCAGCTTTATTCTTTCTCAAGATTGCTTTGGTGGTTTGAATTGTTTGAGGTTCCTTATAACTTTGTCTGTGAAAAAAAAAAAAATATATATATATATGCTACTTAAATTGTTATAGGAATTACATGCAATCTGTACATTACTTTGGGTAATATGGATGCATTAGTATTATAACTTATTTAAATATGTTGATTTTATATCCTGATACTTTATATATATACATATATATATATATACATATATATATATATATATATATATATATATATATTCATTTGTATGTTTTGTGATCTGGAACATCCATTGATAACCTTTCCAGTTTTTGTATTTGATGACTAAAAATGTAGAATCTGTCCATAAAAGCGCATTATCTTCATGTCCATTTATTTTAGTTTAACTACATATAACCCCACAAATGGATCAAATAATAATTAATTCCAAGTTTAATTTTCTGTTTGATTGTCAGTGTAACCACAATTATATTAATCCCATAAGGGATTTAAATACTAACTGTAAAGTGATAGCCTCAAATAGATCTTCTGATTTTTAATCTGTTGTGGGTAATTATAAGCCCTTGCTTCTCAAATCATAATCTAAAGATAATAGCAGCATCACTACTCCATGGAATTGTATGTGCAGGTTATTAGCTTATCTCTTCACTACTGAGTTACTCTCAGCATTTTAACAAAATACCTATGTGTTTTTGCTGCACATTATAGTTTGAGAATTGTTGGTTTATATTACATTGCAGTATTATGACTGTGATGTTTTCGGTTGCCTTTCTTTAGTCCTTTTCTAGTTTAATTGTAAGCATTCAGAATATTTTCTTCTGTCAATGACTTAGCGTCTTTAAAATGGAGGAAAGTAAACTCTCTTAAATGCAGTAATTCTCAGGCATATTTGCAGCACAAACACACAAAGACTTCACTTTAGGCCTGTCAGGTTTTAGGAAGATATGGCATCTTTTTTTAAAGCACCATAGATAATTCAAATCAGTAAGATACTCTAAGAACTATGGGTTATAGAAAGGTTTCTCTTCGGTAATAATACCACTTTCAGTGTGAAAGAGTGTGGACAAGGACCACATTGCCACCCCACGTGTTTTCTTTCTTTGATTCAGTGCATTGTAAACATTACTTTTCTAGTCTATATTTTATTTGGTCATGCAGGCAAACTTTGTCATGTGGATTGTGTGTGTGTGTGTGTGTGTGAAGATGACAGAAGGAACATGAGAGAAAGTGAGGTTTTTCTAAACTGTGTATAGTTTGAAAGTAATTTATGAGACAATTGATGATTCTTTGCATAACTAGTTTTGATCCTTCCTTGTTTTTCTCTAAGGATAACAAAGCTGATGTAATTTTAAAGTACAATGCAGATGAAGCTAGAAGTCTGAAGTCTTATAGAGAGTACAGTTAATATCAAAGTTATTACATTTCCCTGTCTTCATATAGTATTTGCTAATTAGTATTTCGGAGAAGGCACCCCACTCCAGTACTCTTGCCTGGCAAATCCCATGGATTGAGGAGCGTGGTAGTCTGCAGTCTGTGGGGTCTCAAAGATTCTGACATGACTGAGCAAATTCCCTTTCACTTTTCACTTTCATGCATTGGAGAAGGAAATGGAAACCCACTCCAGTGTTCTTGCCTGGAGAATCCCAGGGCCAGGGGAGCCTGGTGGGCTGCAGTCTATGGGGTCACACAGTCAGACACGACTGAAGTGATTTAACAGCAGCAGCAGTTAGTATTTAGGTGAAATGGTCTTTTCAGAATTCTCTCTTTTCTGTATTTTTGCATAGATGCTTAAATCACTTTAAGTATGTACTAAATACTTCAGAATATTAACAACTTAGTAATGGATTCTTTTCCTAATATATGTTCTTTTGGTGGGGAATTAAAAAGCTTAGACATCCTACACTTGTACATAATCCTTGTTTTTGTTTTTGTTTTAATCAATTAGGTCTGACACTGGGTAGTCCATAATGATGCTTTATTAGGCAAGGGGGTCTACAGTGATTGTAGTAAGTTTAGCAGGCAGTTTTAAAATGTATCATCTCCCAAGACTGGTACATTAAAAGAGAAAAAGCAGTTGTTTTTTTTCCTTTTAAAAATTTTTCATTTTTAACTGGAGGATAATTGCTTTACAACGTTATGTATGGTTCTGCTATAAAACAACATGAATCAGCCATAAGTATACATATATCCCCTCCAAAAGCCAGCTTGCTGAAGCATTGGGATTTTAGTGTCTCCAAAACATTTTTAAATGAAGGCCTGTGTTTTTGCCCATTGATTTAGAGGTTACATTAATTGTCTGGTATCACTCTAGGACGCACTTTTGGTTTGAAGTTTGTGGGAAATGGTTGTTTATCTTGGTTACGAGATAGTGATGATAGGAGTTTTAAATGCCTCACTTTGATATGGATGTATTTAAGTAAACATTTTATTGATTTGTATCTCTTGATTTATTAGACAGGGATGTCAAGTAATTGGAATGACAGTATGGCTTATACTCTTGTAAGCCCTGTTAGACTTCTTGTTCTTTGGGTACTTCTGTAGTAAAAATGTACTGTAGAAACCAAAAGTGCAAAAGGTTTAATGAGTGTTTGAATGAATACTGAGGCAGAAGTTTAGACTTCCAAGAACGGATTTTAGGAAGTCTAAATTGGATCACTGATCTAGAACACGGATTTCAAGATCTTTTCAGTGACCAACATTCTAATTAAGAGCATTTTCAGACACTCAGAGAAAGTGAATTTTAATGTGAAGTGAGCAATCACATATTCACCAAGATTATACAGTTTGTATTTTTCTACTCAGTGTGTCACATCTATCCTGTTCATACCAGTCCATATTATACATTGATGGATTTCCAAATCATTTAGGAAATAAAACCAAGGCACTACCCTGATGGTCTAGTGTTTTAAGATTCTCACTGCAGGGTTCATGAATTAAATTCCTGGTTGGAAAAGAATGATCAATGTCCTGCTGCGGCATGGTCACAAATAACAATGAAAACCCAAGTTGTTTCAGATTACTCACACCATGAATTAGAACAGCTGAATATTTATCTTTAATGGCAAATTTTTTCCATAATTTTTTATCATTTTTAAATAGATTTTTCAACATATGATAATACTCTACTAAAGTGAAAGGTAAGTTGCTCTGTTGTGTCTGACTCTTTGTGACACTGCGGAATCCTCTGTCTGGAGGATTCTCTAGGCAGGGATACTGGAATGGGTTGCCATTTCCTTCTTCAGGGCATCTTCCTAACCCAGGAATGGAATCCGGGTCTGCATTGCAGGCAGACATTTTACCCTCTGAGCAACCAGGGAAGCCCAATACTTTACTGATGATGTAAGGCATTTTAAAACACATGAGAAATATGAAATGAAAAAAAAGATTAGAAAAATATTGTTGAAATATTAAATGTTTTTAAAATTTATCTGTCCCAGTTTTGCTATCATTTATCAGAAGCTCTAAAAATTTGACATACATTTTAATTTTATGTCTTTATGATGTTTTTGTCATCATCTTTTATGTATTTGGAGTTATGAGTTATGTAAATATTAAAATGAACATATAAAAGATGTCAGTTAAATCTTGGCTTAAAAAAAAAAAAAGAGTTTTATTTGAAAAAGTGGACCCCAGGTTTTAAGAATCAGTTGCAAATCAGAAAGTATAAAATTATTATTTACAAAGAAAGAATTCAGTAATGAAATGTGCATTAAGTAGATGTCTATTTAGTGATGACTTTGTAGTTTATAGGTTGTTTGTAATGCTGACAACAGATTTCAAAGAAGTGCTGTCCTCTCTCTCTAACATTTTGTTCAGTTTTGCCAGAGATTCCTTGTGGTAAGTTAATACTGTGGAGGTACAACTGATAGTTATTTTCTGTGGTAAGAGTGTAAAATTCACCGGTTGCATAGTATGTTATTTGAGACCTGAAATTGTCGCCACTGATCTGGGGTTGAAGGCAAGGAATCTAACCAAAGGGAACACTTGAATACCAAGCCCCAAAGAAGTAACTTTGTCCTTAGAAGGAAAAAAGAATTGCTTTCTGGAGTGGTGACTAAGCAGCTCAGTTGGGGAAAAGACCGAAGACAATGGTAAGGAAAAGAGTCTGTGTTAGTTTGGAAATCTTGTTTATATGTTTTATGTCAGAATCCCACTCCTTGCCAGAGTCAGTTATCCTGGTGATTTACTAGAGTACCACTCCTGTGATAAGACTGAGTCAGAAGAACTTGATTGAGTACCATCCTTCCCTCTTTCAGTTCAGTTCCATTCTGTCACTCATTCGGGTCCGACTCTTTGCAACCCCATGAATCGCAAAGCCTCCCAGACAATCACCAACACCTGGAGTTCACTCAGACTTGTGTCCATCGAGTCAGCGATGCCATCCAGCCATCTCACCCTCTGCCGTCCCCTTCTCCTTCTGCCCCCAATCCCTCCCAGCATCAGAGTCTTTTCCAGTGAGTCAACTCTTCACATGAGGTGGCCAAAGTATTGGAGTTTCAGCTTTAGCATCATTCCTTCCAAAGAAATCCCAGGGCTGATCTTCAGAATGGACTGGCTGGATCTCCTTGCAGCCCAAGGGACTCTCAAGAGTATTCTCCAACACCACGGTTCAAATGCATCAATTCTTCCATGCTCAGCTTTCTTCACAGTCTGACTCTCACATCCATACATGACTACTGGAAAAACCGTAGCCTTGACTAGACGGATCTTAGTTGGCAAAGTAATTTCTCTGCTTTTGATTATGCTATCTAAGCTTCTTTCTTTAGGAGGAAATAAGATGCTAAACTCCATTTAAAATGAATTCTGCTGCTGCTTCTAGGTCGCTTCAGTCATGTCTGACTCTGTGCGACCCCATAGAGGGCAGCCCACCAGGCTCTTCTGTGCCTGGGATTCTCCAGCCAAGAATAATGAATGGGTTGCCATTTCCTTCTCCAATGCATGCATGCATGCTAAGTTGCTTCACTTGTGTCTTTGTGCAACGTTATGTACAGCAGCCTTCGAGGCGCCTTTGATCACAGCATTCCCCAGGCAAGAATACTGAAGTGGGTTACCATTTTCTTCTCCCATTAAAATGAAAGAGTTAATTTAAAACATTAAAAAAAAAAAGAATACCTTGTATAACATGTGATCATAGAGATTTTGTGAAAACAGATAGGAATTGAGAAACCAATCTGGTTGGTGTCCTTGATTTTAGTTCAAAAGGATTCATTTTCTAAGTAGTGTAAAGAAGATCCCATATGTATTATTACAAGAATATTTTTTTCTGTAGATCTGATGTTCTTTTCACTTACAGATCTGAATTGAACTCAGAGGTCTGAGATCGTGGTATAGTTTGAATTTTGGTCATCATCTGTTACAATGAGTAAAACTTCAGTATGAATGTAATTTAAAGCACACTGGTCCTTAAATAAACAACGGCATATTTTCATTTTTTAAATATATTTCTTTTAAAAACTAATGGACCTGAACTATTTTGAGGAAAATGTTAACACTTGGTTCTTTCAATATAATGAAACTTAAGGGTAAATACCACAATATATGCTGTGAAAATACTGGGAAGAAAGAAAGGAGAAAAAGGATTTCTCTCCTGATTTGCCTCTGGTTAACAGATATTTTGAATAAATTGTCTCATCATCATAAACCCTAGTACGAACTCATCTATTTGCAGAGTCTTTCTATATATTCCACTTATTTAGATATTTTCTTGAGATTTTTTTTTTTTTAACAGAATTTAAGGGAAAGAGAAATATACATTATAAGTTAATAAAATAGATTATTTTCGAACAGACATTGCCCAAGTGTAGTTTTATGCCGTTTGCTAACATATATTCTTTTCATCATTTTGTGTTGCCACTATCATAAGATCATTTCCAAAGTGAAGCTTTCATAAGGCAGATTGGAGTCATAATTTTCAATTCATGTGATTAGAAGTTGCAGACATTCTATACTAAGTAATCCTCAGTTTTCTTAACAATGAGTTTTAATCTGTTTGTTGAGAGTGTTTTTACTTAGCATTTTAAATATTTCTCAAGTACAAAAGTCATTAAGGATAAAATAACTAGGTGATCTTTAAAGATAAAATAGATTGTATGTAATTTCATTTTCTAAAGTCATATGCGTTGTAACCAAATAATGCTGAATTTGATGAACCCTATAATTATGTTGTTCGAATGAAAATCTAATTTCATAACTAAATTCTATAAACTAAGACTTTCATAAATTTATACCTTAGCTGAAATAAGGGAAAGGGAGGAACAGCCACTGAAAATTTTTAGAAAGTGTTGCACACAGTGTATTTTGGCCTTTCTTTTTGTCACTGGTGTATTTTTGTGTGTGTATATTTTCCTGCAAATTTAGATACTAACTGTTATGCCCAGCATCCAAGTCCCCAGAACTGAGACAATAAGATATCCACAGCAATACAGAAGAATAAAGGGGTTTATTGCCAGCTCAAGCCAGGGCTCCTGTCACATCCAACACAGTGGAGTAGAACAAGAGCCCTGAGCCCAGATTTACAGCAGTATTTATAAGTTTAGAACAAAGATAGGGAGTTGGCAAGGGTTGATTGGCTGCAGGGGTTTCCTGGTATTTACTGATTGACCAGTTATCATCCCTCTGATTGGCCAGAGTTATCATCCCCAGAAGCCCCGGAAGCATGACTCAGGGATTATTTTTGGCCTAGTGCACCTCTCTAAGCCTGTCATGGCTCTGGTGAGGTTGTAACACTAACCTTGCTTTTTAACTGTGTGCTTTGACTATATCCTCTGTAGTAAGATGAAATTAAGTTCAGGGCTAGTTCATTAAACTCAATAAAATTTTACTCGTGTGTAGTGAGAGACCATCAAGTAATTTCTGAAACACTTTTTCTTCTGAGAATTTGTAGGGGATACACATTTATCTGGTTTCTGTAATATAAAAAACAGGTAAGTAAACCCTCAGATGGTTTCATTTCACTTTGCTAGAGTTTTCTTTCCCCAATTTATAAACGAAGTATACACATAAATAAATCCAAGAAAAAACTTCACCAATGTGGTTTGTTTTGCTTCATCTGTGGAGGTCCTGAACCCTTATATTCTGAATGTATATGAGATGGAGGATTAATTTTAGTATGCTGAAGAAAAAACTTGAGAAGTTGACTTCATGGATAATCAAAAATTCCTGGTTATTTCATCTTTTTACATACCTTTCTTCAACCATTTGCCAAATATATCAGAATCTACACACATGACAAAGCGAAAAACTTCTCTGTGGACTTTCTCAAACACATACAGGTTTGTCCAAAGTTTTAATCTACACTTAAATTGTGTTCGTTAGTTTTCATGCTGATTGTTGCATGCTTGTTTGTTTATCTGCTTGTTGGTTTTTTTTCATCTTCCTAAAAATTGTATACTGATACCCTAACCCCAGAAGACGATAGTATTGGGAAGCAGGCCCTCTGGGATGGAGGAACTGTTGGGAAAGGAATCTCTCCATGTATGAAGGAGACCACAGAGGGTTCATGAGCAGAGGCAGCAAGAACTCAGCAGTTTGCAAATCAGAAGAGGATCTACACCAGAACCCTAACCCTACCAGCACACCGATCCTAGACTTTGCATGACTGGAAGTGAAACTTTCCGTTCTTGAGAAGCCAGTTCGTAGTATTTTGATGTAAGAACTTGAATGATGTGAAATACTGGTGACAACACATTTTATTCTCACTCTGTATTAACTATGAGGCATAGTATTTCATCTTGAGTTGCTTATGTGCAATTTTCCATGGAAGAATTATTTTGATACATGTCATGTAGAAATTGTATAGGTAAATATTTGTCAGGTCTAGAAATTTATTCAGAATTGAATGTCCCACATTAATTTGTGCTAAAAAGTGACTGATCTCTTTTGTTTCTTCTCCAGTCACCTGAAACGTTTTGTAAGATACCCTGGAGGGGAGAATACCCTGGAGATGAAGAATGTTCAGGTGTTGGCGTATGTCTGTGCTCCTTGCTGGGGTGTGCCTATGAGGAAGGGAACAGGGAGGAAGCAAGGATGCGGGGCTTATTGTATGACACAAGGGACCTCAGGAGAGTGGGAGACAGGGAAGACCGTGGGTGCAATTTTGGGCCTGCTGGTTTTCAGGGTCAAGGGGGAAGTCCTGCCAAAGATACCCCATGGCTTGTGCTGAAAGTCTTGATATGAATTCCTTCTTTCCTCTGGGTCTTGCCCCTGGCTTTGGTGGCCTGAAGGGCAAAAGTGTGTATCTGCACCAGAGGAAGGATTCTGGAAGTCTCGCTGGAGCAGAATCTCTGATTTTGTCATAGGGGATCTACACCAGGTGACACTCTGAGGGATGCTGCCTTCAGGTGACTGTCTTGGATGCCCCTGGGCCAGACTGGGCACTGGCTTCCTTGGCATGTGGGCTGTGTAGGGAAGCAGGGATGTGTGACCGTAGGGAGTCCTACTTGGGCCTAATGAGGGCAACTGAATCAGAGCCTTGGCATTTAACAAATAAATCACTGAGGCCTGGATGGTGCAAGCCCTATTGGTGCATTTGAGATAGAAAAGCTGTTTTCTTCCCAAGGGAGGCATGAGGTGAGGGCCCAGAAAGGGCAGATTTCCCAGGGCATCATCTGTTTGGGGACTCCATGTGGATGGGAAGTGTTAAACAGAAGGGACGACATCTGGGGATGCCACCTTATCTTTACAACCTCAGATTCCATTCTTTGTATCAGAAGAAACCCTGTATCTATATGCACCTTCTTCACAATGTTGGATCAGACCCAGGCCTATCACAGTCTCCTGGGGCTCTTGGAGACTCAGGTGTTTCTTTGGTCTTTTCCTGGTATATGGACATAGCACTTGGAGGCACAAGTAGACAGGTGCACACAGAAAGCTACACAGATAGGAAGAACAGGGGGCCTCACTCAGAAAGTTGTGGGCTCTAAGGGGTGGTAGGCTAGCAAGAAGGGCACAACATTGACAAGGAATGACTTAGATAGGAGCACATCGATAAAGCAGTTCTCCAAGTCAGCTAAACCCAGAGATCCTTCCTTACTGGTCCCCTGAAGGAATGCACAGGCAATGGATCAGGCCAAGATGACTGGTACTGTGAAGCTGTCCAAGGTGATGGGAGAATGCAGAAGGCAGGCGCATGTTATATAGTTGTTCATAGCAAGTGCTTCCAACCCTGACCGCTGATCTGCAGGTTGGTCACTGTCACTAGCAAATGCCAAGATTTTGTAAACTTTGAGGATAAGTCACAGACTTAGAAGTACAACCTGACGTGATCAATGAGCAAGTGAAAGAAAACAACCGGGACAAAGAAATTCGGGTGCTTACCAAAATTCATGTTCCTAGGAAAGAAAGCTTGTACTTCTGCATATATGCAAGTTTCCTCTCAGGGATGTTTGTGCACATGTGCGCATAGAAGTCCCTGCCAGCACACTTGTGAGTACGAGCTGTTGGAACTGGCCTAACCAGGTGATGGAAGTGGATAGTGAAAACATGAAGGTCTTAGGGAAAGGTACATAAACTCTGGCCAGCAGAAGCACTGAAGCTGGGGGATCGATCCCCGTTATCTCTCTGAGTGAACACGTTCTAAGTGGAATCACAGTGGTGCACCTAGGATGTCTGGTAGAAAGGAGGGGCAGGAGGAACGAGTCTGGTCAGTGTGCAGAGGAAAGTCCACTACACTTGCAGTTTATGAAAAGTAGAAAATATACCTAATGAGCTGGAAGGAAAAAACTGTACCTAATTAATTGAATTATCTAGCTAAGGATATTTCCATCCAAACAGCCAAAAGTGCTTCCTGGTTTCTTCTTGCTGCCTATATTAAAATATGAAGGGAAATTAAAAAAAAAAAGTTTAAGAGAAAGATTATTAAAAAAGGAGACAGAACTTGCTGATTTGGAAATTTTGCAGTCTTTTAAGATGACAGAAGATGCTAAAATTAATGGCTCTCAAGCAAGATCATATCCAGGGCTTTGAGATAAAGTGGTCTAAATACAACATTTTACATCACCTATATGTCAGTTTTTTTTTTTTTTTTTAATAAAGGTGATCTAAAGATGAGTGTGACTGTAAGATTCTTTGTTAAGCATCAGAAAGCTGGAAGGGAATGTTTCATGGCATTATTTAGTCAAGCCAATGCCCTCCAAAGAGTTTAGGGGTGTCACTCAGAGATCATTTCAGTTACACAATAAGACTTCTATCAAACTCAGAATGTTATCCCTCAGCTATCTCAGTGGAAAACCAAGACAGAGTAGGCCTTAATATGAAGACATATGTGATTGTGGCTTTGCAGTGGGGTGCTTTGCCATGAACACCAGTAAGATTATCAGGAGACACAGCAACTATTTAAGATAACATTTTTAAGTTCAATTCAGATTGAAAGGACCAGCAATAGTACAAAATAAGAGAGCTCTCGACTTCTACCTTCCTCAAGCTGGAAGCAGGCTAGGGAGACTGTTTCACTGTAACCATATACTACCCACCTTTCATGCAATGGAATCATGTCAGAAGGCAGAATTAAAAATTCAGAGACTGAAGCCTAGGAAGTTTCCAGGCCTTAAATACTAATCAAAGGACTGCCAAACTGAACCCGTGGGATTTCAGAACTGCTACTGACTCCCATCTCCCCTCCCCTTTCTGGAACAGGAGTGTCTGTTAAGGTTATCTATGCCTGACTCACCACTGTATGTTGGCTATGAAAGTGAGCAGATTAACTCATCTCCTTTGGTAACAGACCCTCAGGTCTAGAGGAACTACACTTGTGTAATTTGAACTGATGTGTTGGAGAAGACTTGAGAGTCTCTTGGACTGCAAGGAGATCAAACCAGTCAATCCCAAAGTAAATAAGTCCTGCAAGTTCATTGGAAGGACTGATGCTGAAGCTGAAGCTCCAATACTTCGGCTACCTGATGCAAAGAACTGACTCATTGGAAAAGACCCTGATGCGGGAAAGTTTGAAGGCCAGACAAGGGGGCAGCAGAGGATAAGATGGCTGAATGTCATGACCAACTCAGTAGACTTGAGTTTGAGTAAGCTCCTGGAGTTGATGATGGACAGGGAAGCCTGCAGTGCTGGTGTCCATGGGGTCACAAAGAGTAGGACACAACCGAGCGACTGAACACTTGAGATACTGCACAAGTGGACCCTGATCCATATCTGGACCTGATATCGATAACAAGGTCCTGAACTTCAAGTTAATGCTTTAATGGATAAATTATTTGAAAGCATTGGCAGGAAAATGCATTTTGGACATACAATTATGTAAACAATTTGTGGCCATATGTGTACTATGTGGTTTTAAATTATGTCCACAACCCTTTCCTTCACGGGTGGACTTTATACTCCCCTTCACATATGTGCTGGACTTAGTGGCTCACTTATAATGTTATAATATTGTACAAATGAAAATGAAGCATCTGAGAGTAGGTCATAAAAGGCACTGCAGCCTCTTTACTCATCCTCTTGGATCACTCACTCTAGAAGCCAGGTTAGTCGTCTCTTGAGAACACTCAGGCAGCCCTATAGAGAGGCCCTCATGAAAGAACAGAGACTTTCTCGCACAGCCAGCAAGGGAAGTGGTTTCAACAGCTATATGAGTAAACCATCTTGGAAGGAAATCCACCAGCTTATATCAAGGCTTCAGATGACGGCAGTCTCATGAAACACTGAGCCAGAACACTCAGCTGAATTACTTCTGGATTTCCAACTTTCAGCAGCAGTGTGAGATAATATTGTTTTAAGCTGTTAGTTTGGGGTAATTTGTTATGCAGCAGTAGTTCATTAATGCATTGCCAACTTTGGGCAATGTCTTTATCCAGGGGCGCCTGTCCATTTAGTCCAATCTAAGCCGGAACCTGCTACTTCAGTTTAGAAAACATACCCCACCCTTGATCTGACCACCCTCAGTATCAGATCAAATTCCTTCTCACTCACCTCAATATCTTATCAACCTTGCCTAGCTTCAGCAATGACCCTCTCAGTTGAGCTAGAATCCACCCTCACCCTTATGGTGCTCTTAATAAGTTTCCATCCACTGACACCCACCCTGTTGTCATTCATTGCTTTTCAGTCTCCCAGTCTCTTTGCAACCCCATGGACCCATCCTGTTCTTTAGCTGTAAATCCCAGCTGTGTCCCTGCTGGAGTCAGACATAAGCTGAATCTCTCTCCCATGTTATAAAACCCTGCTGGAGTACTCTTAACTTGAATAAAGGTTTTCTGACCACCTTTAGTGTTATGAATATTTTTTATTTAACAATTCCAAGTTCTGTTAGTAAGGATTATTATCAAAGGAATATAGTTTTATACCTTTACTTTTTCTACTATATTCATTTGGGGGAAATTTTTTCTAGAATTAAAACATTTCATGTTTTTACCATACAAATAGAAAATATATTTTAAATATATTTATATATCTTTCAAAAAATGTAGTAATCTGAAAGGATGTGTATATAGACATGTCAGTGTATACACACACATACCCTCAGAGCTCCAAGGAAAACTTAATTCTCAGTAAACTATAAATTAAAACATTCAGCCTGCAAATAGTGAAATCTTTGGAATTAACTTGCTAAAAATCATAGAGAATGAAATTTTAATTAAAAAATGTATACATAGAAATATTTGGGATTCAGATAAAATTGTTATTTAAATAAAGGTAGGTCAAGCCCTAAACTGTCTATAAAAAGAAAAAAAGAAAGAAAGGAAGAAATACTAAGTATCATGTAATAACCTATAATGGAAAAGAACCTAAAAAATAATAGATATGTATATGCATAACTAAATCAATCTGAAATACATCTGAAAGACAACATTGTAAATCAAATATATTTCCATAAAAATTTGTAAATAAAGCTTTACAGGATTATAAAGAAAAAAATTCTAAAGAAAGTTGAAGGTATATATGAATTGAAAAAAAAAAAAAGAAAACAACAAAAACTAAAATTTGTTGGGGTAATAAAAGAAGCGCTGCTTCTTGGAAAAAGAAAATCAGAAACGTTAATACAACTGCGGCAAATCTAATAAGGGGAAGAGGAGGTTAATTCAAATACTAGAAATGAGAAATGGAATGGGATTCTTAGAGGATAATATTGAACCCTGAGTGAAATTCCTTTTTTTCAAGGAAGTTTTAGTTAAGCAAAAACCTGGGGAAAGAAAGGGAAGGAAAAAAAGAGGAAGAGAGACAGGGGAAGAAATAAAGAGGAAAGGAAGGGAGAAAGAAAGAAAAGTAAATGTCTCAACAGATGTTGTAAACTATCCAATAAAGGAAGTCTCTTTAAAATCTAAAGACAGAAATGGATATTTATTAAGCCATATACTCATTGCCTTTGATGGTACTAAGAACAAGAAAACCCATTTACACATCACTGTTTAGAAACCTGGCCAATACAATAAGATTATTTTTTAAAAAAATCTAAAAATATGCCATGTTATTTGTAAAAGGACAGACAGCAGAAGTAATTTTAAAAAAGAATATTTTATTTCTATAAATTCTAATTTTACTTACAATGTTTGACAACGTTAATAAAATAATAAATTTTACCTAAAAGAACAAGCAAAGTAGACAGGGGAATTCACAAAGGACAATAATAAAATAGTAATCTTGACAGATATTCAATATATTTGTAATAAAACAAAGTGTCATTGCCTGAAAAAAAAGAGGTATCAATAGAAAGACAGAGGAAGCTCCTGAAAGAACTCATCTCACTATTAACTATCTTTCATTTGCAAGCACAGAAACTGACTCAAGTTGACTCTAAGAAGCAAACCTCTGATGTTATTATCTCTTCTGTGTGTGTGTGTGTGAAAGTCTAGGAAATTCAGGCTGGAGAGGAAAGAAGAGGGTAGAGACTTAAAGTGCCTTTAAGGAGGAGGAGGAAAGGGAGGGGGTTGGAGATTTCATTGTGTGATTTGAGAAGCATTGGTGAAGTTCAAACAAGGGAGGTAGCAAGCCATGCAGGCCTAGGGGAAGAGCATTTCCAGAAGAACAGCAGTTTCAAAGTCTTTGGATCAGGAAGAAATGGAATTTGCTTGAGGAAAATCAAGGCCAGTGTTGCAAAAAACAGTGCACCAGTGGGGAAAATTGTAGAGTAGGATGACAGAATGGAAGAGAGGAGGCAGCCAGGGACCATATCACTGGAACCTTTTTATTTGGCAATAAATACAACTTGTACTCCTTAGGTGCATGCTTCAGAACAAACAAGAGTAACAGCGTTGTTAATACTAAACAACAATGAAAACACATAACTAAAACATTTCATATTTTCCCTTTGAAAATAGAATAAAGGAGATAGGAATGCAGTAGTCTGTACATTTATTTCTACACAGAGTTTTCACCTGAGACCAGAACACACAAACACACACACACACACACAGACACTTTATACACCTAAAAGTGGTTTAAGCTGACACTTAGCAAAGTGCTTTGGCCCAAGCAAACCGACTGGAAAGGCCTAGTAAAACATTCAAAGTGCAAATCAATCAATCAAGCATTAAGTAAATAAACACAATTTATTTGTATTTGAATTTACACTCAGGAAACTGCCTAAAATGGAGACAATAGACTCACTACAGCTTAGTCATCTGTAGTCCTTCCTCTTCAGTTCTAAGAGGGATGCTAACCCCTTGTTGATTATCACTTTCCAGCATTTTGTGAAAGCTTAGAGGATTTAAATAAATTGAGGAGCAGGGGAAAGATTGGGGAGAGAAAAAGAGGAGGAGAAAGGAAGAGGAAACAGAGAGATTTCTCCTGGCATAGGTCTTCAGCCAGGATCCCAGATTCCTTGAATGGTGCACAGAGATTGCTAGGTATCTGTGCCAGAAGTGGAGAAGGGATGCCATTAAACTCCAGGAGGAGACTCAACTCCAGGAACCCACGGAGACAGCCAAGTGTGCTGATGTTCAGGAACCAGTACTTAGAGGGTACACTCAGGTCTGCGAAAAATCCTCTGGAGACCACAAGAAAAAAGGTTTAGCTGTTAACCATAATATATTTGTGTCCAAGGCAAGATACAATACAAAACTGAAATATTTACATGTTAAATTAGGATAAGGCACAGGTAACTGGAAAAGGTAAGGAAAAGTTCTCTAAAGTGTTTAATCACTCTAGACCATTTTTATCCACTACATTTACTATTCTCAGACAACTCTATTGTAGCTTAAAGGTAAGAGAACTAAATTTAGCCCAGTTCATAAACTGAACAGTTTCCCTGTGTTTGAGCATTATTCAGGTAAAACTATGGGCCCAGTACAAATCAAACTGGATGTCAAGACTTTTTTCCTTTGGAATTTAACTTATTTTATTACTGTGTCTGAGACAGATATGGCTACTTCACTGTGACTAAAGGCCAGCCAAATGTGAAAGGGGATGGAATGAATCAAATTCCCATTTTGGTCACTCAACGAGAGGTCCACAGGCACCAGGTCTCATTCTATTAACTATCTCTGCATCTCCAACTGCAGTCAATGATACACAGGGCCTGCTTGATGCTTGCAGGGGCATTTCACCAAACACAGGCATTTTAATGGTTGGCTTCCTTGAGATGTCCCTGGGCTAGGTAAAGGCACTCTGAGACAGTGTTCCTTCTGCCTTGGCTCCATGTCTGGAGTGAATATATGCCTCTTCCTCAACTGGGACAAGAAACCACAACTCTCCACTGACTAAATCCCATGTCTGGTCCAAACTCACATCATAGCCTCTCCATCAACTTATCCACAGCAGGCTTTTGGAGCCAGGTTATTTTAGATCAGCACAACAGAGGTACTTCGGAGAGTTCAGCAGCACACAGGACAATATCATAACAAAGCCATTCTAATCTGGCGATATAGTTGATACTGAGATATTTATGGCATGAAAACAGTTGAAAATAACGTTGCTAAAACACTCTACAGAATATATGTATAGCAGAACTTTCAAACTTACAAATAGCATGAAATACCATAATAGGTTGTTACTTTACCTTTCTGCACCCCTCTCATTCTCTCTCTCTCTCTCTCACACACACAAATACACATAATTTTTTTACATGTTAAGACAATCATATGAAAAACAGGTAATAGATTTTTAGATAGCATCTCAATATTCAGATCAAACAAAACTGTGCTTCATGTATTTAAAACAAAAACACATGCTACCCATTGGTTTCTCTATATTTTATATTATTGAATAACGATATAATTTGAATTTTCGTTTTGAATGGGGATTTTAACTTTGACTGAAATACTTGCTTCAGACTTACTGAAAGTAATATTAACTTTTTCTTTCTTTTTTTAACCTCCTACTTTTAGATTTGGCGGGTGATGATTCAGAATCAGATGTGTTCACAGTAATGGATGCTACTTCCACCAGTCCTGGTTAAAGGGCTTCCAGTGATACCTGAATAACATTTTTTGTTTCAGGAGATAATCCTTCTAGCTGCTTAGGCTTCTTAAACATTTGATGACACTGGGTCTTGTGCTCCCTTTTCTCTTTGAAAGTTAAAAACTGTAGCCGACATTTGGGAACACTGGTGAAAACTCTTTTCCCAGTGCCCTCTATAATGACGTCTGTATGGTGTTGCAGTTTTAAGAATTTTGAGACAAACTGGCAAAGCAAATTCTTAGTGTTACCATGGTATGCTCTGAAATGTGCATCCACATCTGCAAAACTTGATGATCTGTAACTGCAAACCTGGCATACATAGGGCATTTCACCAGGCTTATGATTGTCTTTCATGTGCTCTAAGAGAACCTGATCTGTCTCAAAGGACAACTCACAGATGTGACAGACAGCGGAGGGCCCCTGGGGAGTGTGGACACTTTCAATGTGACACTGCAGCTGGAAGGGAGTAGGAAACTGGCGGAGGCAGTGCCGGCAGGTGGTGTGGGTTTTCCAGCTGTCACCTCTCTGCCTCTTAAGTTCCAAGTGGTGCTTCATGTGATTCATAAACTTGACAGTTTTTTAGAACTTTCAAGCAGCTGAGTTATTTAAAGGCTGTGTGAGCCTTCGGTTCTGGCTGCCCAACTCCTATATGCTCTCCATTGTAGAAGTCATGAAGTAACACAATCAGATTTCCTTCTGTGGGATCAACAATCTTGTTTGGACTTGCTAAACTTGGAAAATCAGTTTTTGTCAGTCGATTTTCCCCTAAAGGTCTTACAGGCTTGCAATGAACATTGTCCTTTGGAAAAGGTGTTGGACAATGTTCTCCATTCTGAACATGGCTTAGTGAGGTATGAACATTGTCTGGTGTGCTTTGCTGAATAGTCACTGTATGAAAAATACCTGAAGGGGACAAAGCTAAAGGATGTTCCCCTATAATACCATCTCTGAGTTTAGGCCTTTTGGGATTTCTGCTGTTTATTTCAGAAGTGGAAAGTCACTTTGATACATGAGTACTTTTATTCATATCTCCTACAGAAACGGCTGTTTCTACTGGATGCTGCAATGAACTTTTGAAGATAATCAAAGGGGACCATAACTCTGAAAAGATATTAGGTACTATTTGTGGTGAAATATTTTTATAATCAGCTTGAGACGGAGGTTCAATAATAATAGGACTATCTGTTGATATTGATTCAGAGTCAGAAACTGGCAAGACATTCTTTGCTTCTGATGTAGGAGTCACATAACTAACAGCTGAAATTTGTGAGCATTATTTTTCCTGAAGTGAACATACCTTTTTCTCCTTGAATAAGAACCTAGGGTAACACTGTTCAGTATGTTTGAAACGACTGGTTTTGAAGTTGAGGTCATCCAAACAAAGATCACATCAGCATCTTCATTTACATTTTCCGCTCCAACCAAGATTAGTTCAGCATCTTCATCATCTGCTTGTTTGGTTTCCCCCTCACTTTCCTGTGATTCTGGCTCTTGTCCTTCTGCACATAACATACGCTGTGGTTCCATATTTTAAATATGTTTTTATTCTTGGAGAATGTAGCCACAAGTCCCAGTGCTTCATTTATGTAAACTGTCACCTAAGTATAAACATACTACGTAGTAGTTAAGTACAGAAAAATGTGCTATTTGATTGTCTCCAAAACTCTAGTGTAGTTATAAACACCCTTATCTTATAGATGAAGGCACTGAGCGTCAAAGAGACTAAATGACAGCTGAAACACCTATGACTACAAGTCTACATGACTCTAGAATCATAGTTTTTGTCCCATGTTGACTTTAATCTTTTCTATGTAAAAAATAAAGAAAAAAAAATACTGATCATTAGGTGAAATCACATGTAAAGGACGAGTATTTTTATGAAAGCACTATTGTGTGTTTAGAACCATGGACTTTGGAGTAGAAGAAGATTAAGTTGTAATTCTAAGTTAACCACACCCCAGCTGCATCTTTTTGGGCAAATTTATAACCTTTAAATGTGTTTCTGTAACTTAAACACAAACACGCTTATTTCTTAGACTTAAGATTAACATCTCTTTTTAAAAAGCATCAGTTATTCAATGGCATCCTGTTTTGTAGTAAAATTGGAAGAAAACCTATCATAAATGCACATTGCAATTGATTCACAAATACTATTTCATAAATGTTAATACAGAAAATAGGTAGTAAATTCAAAGTATAAAGTATCTATACATAGTTAACAAAGAGCATAATTCAATGTCAAGCACTTAACACAGGCCTAGCAAATTGAGAATGAACTCTCTTGATAATCTCACCCCAATTCCACACTGATATATCCTAAATTTCTCCCTCTAATCCTGGCTAAACTTAAATTCAACAATGCTTCATCCTTCACTCCACAGGTCTCTTCCCCACATCGCAGGCAAAGTGATACCAGTATTTCTCTAACAACAATATCAGACAGAAACATCACACACACACACGACCGATATCCCTTTGAATGCAGGTGAAAACGTCCTCAACAAAATACTGGCAAACAAAATCTAACAACATTTTAAAAAGATTATGTACCATGATCACGTGGGATTTATGGAGATATGCAAAGTTGGTTCATTATATGAAAATCAATCAACATTATGCTATTTTAATACAATAAAGGACAAAAAACACATCTGCCTGCAGAAAAAGCATTTTCCTGAATCTAGCACCTTTTCATAATAGTGGTTAAAAATAAAACAAACAAAAACAAAAAGAAACAATAACTAAGAACAGAAGAAAACTTCTTCAATCAAAGGATACCTGTAAAAGACCCACAGCTAACATCATACTTAATAATGAAACACTGAAAATTTTCCCTCTAAGATTGGGAACAACACAAGGAAGTCTATTCCACACTTTGGCTTAATATTATACTGGCAGTTCTATAACCAGAGCAATCAGGTAAGAAAAACTGAATTGTTATTGTTTAAAAAACAAAACAAAAACAAAAAACAAACAGCCTTCAGAATGGAAAGGAAAAAGTCAAAGTATATTAATATGTACAAAATATATACTTTTGTATATAGAAAATCCTGAAGGAAATCACAAGTATTAGAATTAATAAAAAGCTTGCAGAATACAAGATAAATATTGAAAAAATCAATCACATTTCTATATAGTAGAAACAAATGTTCTTAAAATGAAGTTAAGTAAACACTTAGATCTACACTAGTGTTAAAAAGAATACTTAGGAAGTCAGAAAGAGCAAGACAAATATCATATGGTATCATTTACATGTGGATTCTAAAATATAACACATAAAGTTATCTACGAAACAGAAACAGACTCACAGATATAGAGAGCAGACTATGTGATTACCAAGAGGGAAAGGGTGGGACAGGCATAGATTGGGAGCTGGTGATCAGCAGACACAAACTATAATATTAATATATAGAATAGATAAATAAGATCGTACTGTAGAGCACAAGGAACTGTATTCATAATTTGTGATAAATAATAATGGAAAAGGATATGAAAAAAGTTGTATGTGTATATGTGTGTGTGTGTACATATGAAGGAAAGGAAAGGAAAAGGGAAGGAAAGGAAAGGAAATGGCAACTGTTGGCAAGCACGTACAGAAACCGGATTCTTGTGTGTTATGGGTAGATTATAAAACGGGGCAACTGCTACAGAAAACAGTACAAAGGCTCCTCGAAAAATTAAAAATAGAACTACCACATGATTCAGTAATTCCACTTCTGGATATAAATTCAAAAGAAGCTAACACGCGGTCTTGAGATATTTGCACAGCCATGCTCACAGCATTACTAATCACAACAACTAAGAGGTGGAAGCATCTAAATGTCCATCAGATGTGATATATACATACAATGAAACATTATTTAACCACATAAAGGAAAGTCTATCACATGCTACAACATGCATGTTCCTTTAAGACATCAAGCAAATGAAATAAGCTGGTCATAAAAAAGACAAATGCTGTATGTTTCCACTTATATAAAATATCTAATATAGTCAATCAATAGAAAGGACTTATATGAAGTATCTAATATAGTCAATCAATAGAAAGGACTTATATGAAGTATCTAATATAGTCAATCAATAGAAAGGAAACAAGGAACAATGAGTCCAGGGTCTAGGGAAACAGGGAAGAAAAGAGGAGTTGTTGTTTAATGGGACAGGTGATGGGTATAGACTTTCAATTTTGCAAGATGAAAAGGTGTAGATAGCTGTTTCCTAACAATGTATTAAGGAATTCCCTGGTAGTTCAGAGGTTAGGACTCCATGGTTTCCTATCAGGGGCCTGGGTATGATCCTCAACCAGGGTACTGTCATTCAAGCTGCAGAGCACAGCTATAACAACGACAAAAACAAAATAACACTATGACTGTGTGTGTGTGTGTCAGTCGTGTCCAAATTTTTGCATCCCCATGGACTGCAGCCCACCAGGCTCCTTTTTCCATGGGGTTCTCCAGCAAGAATACTGGAGTGGGTTGCCATTTCTTTCTCCAAGAAGGCTGATGAAAGTGTGTGAAATACTTAGCATGTAAAAATGATAAAAATGGTAAAAACTTCAGGTAGATTTTTTTACAACAATTAAAAAAAAAAGCATTTAACAATTAGGAAAAAAAAATTGAATAGACATTTCACCAAAGAGAATATACAAATGGCCAACAACCAATGGAAAATACTGCTTGACATGATTGAAAGTGAAAGAAAGTGAAGTCGCTCAGTCGTATCCGACTCTTTGTGACTGCATGGACTGTAGCCTATCAGGCTCCTCCATCCATGGGATTTTCCAGGCAAGAGAGCTGGAGTTGATTGCCATTTCCTTCTCCAGGGGATCTTCCCAAACCAAGAATTGAACCCAGGTCTCCTGTATTACAGGCAGACGCTTTACCTGCTGAGCCACCAGGGAAGCCCCTAGCAAAATGTAAATCAGTCTCAGTGAGATACTACTTCACACACATTAATTTGGATATAATAATAAAGGAGAATAATAGCAAGTGCTGCAGAGGATGGGGAGAAAAGGAATCATCATATATTGTTGATGTAATTACTTTAAAATGGTACAGGTCAGTACCTCAAAAATTAAATAAAGAATAGCCATATGATCCAGCAATTTCACTGTTTTGTATATATCCATAAAAACTGAAAATGTTAAGTCCATGCAAACACTGTTCACAGCAACATTAAGTACAGTAGCCACAAAGAATACAACATCCAAATATTATGCATTAATTGATGAATGGATAAATAAACTGTGGTATATGCTCACAATGGACTACATGGAAGCCATGTACCATATTCAGCCATTAAAAAAAAAAATGCACTGCTATACAACCATGAAATGGATGAATCTTGAAAATACACAAACTGTGGGACTTCCCTGGAGATCCAGTGTTTAAGACTCTCCACACATTCCATCCCTGGGCTGGGAACTAAGATACAACATGCCACATAGCTAAATAAATAAATATTTAAAAAGAAAATATGACATCTGAATCAAGCCAGACACAAAGGTCACACATTGTATGTGGAAGAACTGTAGGTAGAAGAGAAGCACGAAAGAGAAGCACTCTGTAACCCAAATGAAACATTTTTTCCACCCCCAGGGAGGAAATGAACTACTCTGATAAAGGCTGACAATAAATTAAATAAAATAACAACTAAAAATGACCACTGAGTTAAACATTTGAAATTCATTGGTGACCTTGGCAAGAGTAGATTTAAAGGAAAATGAGAGAACTGGAGAGAACAAATTCTACAAGCACTGCAGAAGTCTATAATAAGCAAATATGAAACAAAAGAAACAGAAGCAGGATGTGTCACCAAAAGATGGATTTTTAACAAGAGATAACATTATAGTCAGTCTGTTTGCTGATGGGAACCATCCAGAGAAACAGAAAACTTAGTTCAGGACAAAGAAGACACTTGCTAGAATATCACTGAATAAACAATTGAATAGATCTAGTACACATGAAAGAGAAGGCAATGACAACCCACACCAGTACTCTAGCCTGGAAAATCCCATGGACGGAAGAGCCTGGTAGGCTGCAGTCCATAGAGTTTCAAAGAGTCGGACACGACTGAGTGACTTCAGTTTCACTTTTCACTCTCATTCATTGGAGAAGGAAATGGCATCCCACTTCAATGTTCTTGCCTGGAGAATCCCAGGAATGGGGGGGGCTGCTGTCTATGGGATTGCACGGAGCTGGACAAGACTGAAGCGACTTAGCAGCAACAGCAGCAGCAGCACACAAGAAATGTACACAAGCCAAATAATTCGCTCACAGTAACGGAATTGAGATCATATGAAGAAAGCCTGGCATGGTGGATTAATGGATATGGTAGCCAGGCTTCAAATGAATCACATCTTCTGATATTCCCAGCCCTGTGTAATTTTCTCTCAGTCTATCACAGGGTTTACCTGCGAGACTAAGCAAATAGAGAAGTGAAGATGTGTAACATCTGAAAAAAGACTCTGCACTTTATCCTGGGTGCAAGTTCTTTCCTGAATCACTCATTCTGGGAAAAGACAGCAGCCTCCACAAAAGCAGCCACTTGGAGAGAACCACAGAAGGAGGAACTGAGGCTTCATGAGTACAGCCAAGTGAGAGAGCTTAGATTCAACAAGCCGAGTCTTTGGAGGTTGCCAAAGCAGATAAAAGCTTGACTACAACCTCAGGAGAGACCCTGAGGATAAACTACCCAACAGGATTCTAGACCAAGAGATAACAAGTGTAAGTTCTTTCAAACTATTCAACTTTGAGATAATATGTACAACACAAACATTTCAAATTATAATATCTTTGACATCATGCTTACATTCAGAGAAGTTCTACAGATATGGCAAAATTAAAAAAAAAAAATCAAAGCACCTAAAAACAGGAGTTTACTGGCAGTCCAGTAGTTTGGTTAGGACTCAGCCCTCTCAGTGCCAGGATCCTATGTTCAATCCCTCATTGGGGAACTAATATCCTATGAAGCCACATGTTGTGACCAAAACAAAACATGCTGTGAAGTTCAAAGCTGTACCAGCAATAGATAACTGTACAACACAGCTGTAAGCACACGTTTCTGGACATAGAGCTACTTATGATCTTGTTTACTCACATGAAATGAACTCAGATGGTCCCCCATCCCCATCCAGTGGAGTTCCCTTACTTAATGAAATAAAGCCCTTAAGGGTACAGAAACAAGCAAGTAATCCCATGTAAAGATGTTAAATCACAACACATTTTCTCTGAATGAACCACTTTATTTGTTTATTCATTTGTCCATGCTGCTTGGCTTATGAGGTCCCAATTCCCTCACCAGAGATTGAATCCAGACCACTGCAGTGAAAGCCCAGAATCAAAATCATCGGGCCACCAGGGAACCCTCACACCTTCATTGCTTTGCTTTTGTAGCTAAAACCTTAGGATATGTGCATTGCCCCCTTTTAGCCTCATCAAGTGGTAAGAGTCAGCCCTACATAGCTTAAAATCCATGGTGCTCTTACTTTTTTTCTTTTAAGAAGGGAGGAGAAAGCAAGCCACCAGCCTTCCTGCCTGTTTTTAAGGTTGCAACTCAGAGAGCTGCAAACCTGAAACCATGATTGCCCTGAAGTCAGCACCTATAATCAGGGTCAGCTAATCCCCAATCAGAATTCTCTCAAAAGCAACGTGTCATCCCATGAATGAAAGGAGAAAAATGGAAGGCAAGAAAGACACAGCTTTGTTCCTTATTGTAAAGATGTCTGTCACCTTACCTCAGGGGCACACTGAAAACCTGAGCACTTGAGACTTCCCAGGCAGGAAAAGGTCACATCTTGGGGGCAGGCAGAGGAAAAATTCAGGACGAGTCACCTGTTCAGGGAACGTTTTATCCCCCAGGCCTTACCAGGACCTACCCTTTGGATGCTGACCAGGCATCTGACACTCAACCAGAGCAAGTGATTGAGCTCCTCTTCCCTGAGCTTCTTCCTCCCACCTCCTTTCTCTCAGTAACAAACAAAGAAACAAATACCTCATCTGTCAACTTCTTGAACCAAATGCCTGAATCTCAGGACCCCCAGGGACAGGGGCAGCCCTGGAATCTGAGGAGAGGCAGAGGAAGCAGGAAAACAACCAAAGCGCTGTGGTAGTGAAGAGACCACTAAAGCATTTTTTTTTTTTTTCTTTTCCTGCGCCTGTCCGACTGTGCCTGGGTGCAGAACCAGTTTGGGTCCAAGTCACAAACCCACCATGAAGATTTGTGTGTATGTTTAAATATATTAGGTTCCACACTGCCGGAGTCCAGCTCCAGCAGCCAGGGTTTCAACCTGAAGGGGTGAGTGTTGTTGGTGAGAAACCGAGGCAGCCTCTCAGTTTTCTTGGACTGCCTGTTTATTTCAAGGTTATGATTCTCTTTTATACTTTTACAAAAGCAGTAGGTCAGAGGTTTGATAACTTTAGTTCCCATTGACCCAGATTTATTTTTCCTCCAAAATCACTGTTGCCCCTCAAAAAGAGTTTGTTCCTCAGCGATTCTCTTATCTAAATTCTCTCATCTAATTTCTCTCATATGTCCTTGTCAATACACAGTAACGCATGCTAATGTATGGGCTGCATACCACATTCCTCAGTTTAATATTATCTTTCTAAGTCCTGTTTGCCCCTAGTGTCCTAAGCTCACTATTTCTCAGAAAGGGCTTTGAGCTATAAATATCTCTAAAGTCCCTAATCTCTATAAGCTATAGTAGAGTATGCTAACATTACAGCATCCCTTAAATCTTTAGATTCTAACTATTTTAATTATTCCTAAGCTCTAAATTCAGCAAACTCCTTTGCCATAAACACTTTTCTCACAAATAGGCTTCAGATAGGAATCCCTCCCATGGTCTCAAGATGTGGACTGTGCTCACCCTGGAACACTCTTTTGCAAAAGTCCTTGAACAAGTGTTAGTGATCAACTTTATGAATTATTCTTGGAGCACAGCTGCAGAAGGCTTTATGCCTTCTCTTGCTCCTCTCAAAAACAATAAGCACCTTAATATTCTCTTCAGTCAATTCAGCTGAGGAAAGGAGAAAACAAGTCAGAATCACAAAGCCTAACTCCTTCATTCCAGGTCGTGCCTATGGAAAAAAGGGAGGTGTTTTAGGGCTGTGCCTCCATTTGTCAGTAATGCCTAACTCAGCTCTTGAGACCACAGGAGACCTGGGTGGGGGCCAAGGGCCAGGGCCAAGGGCCTGACAGGTCCTTTCCCCAAGCTGGCTTGTCCCACCCCCGGGACAGGAGGGCTGCTGGAGAGCAGTGCCCACCCAGACTATAGAGGGGAGTGGATGAAAGGGGCCTGTGGCCTGTGGGCCTGGCCACACACTCTCTCCTGAGGGCCTCCAGGCCCTCACATGCTGCCCCACAGAGCAAGGCCCCACACTAGTGGGGACCCAAGAAACCCTCCCCTTGGCCCTCAGGCACCTCTTTGGCCACACCATGCACCAGTCCTTACCGGTCCCCATTGGTGGCAGTACCAGAACTGTCGGCAGCTCACCTGCCCTTAGTGGGTCCCCAGGTTAAGCCTGAGGAGGCAAGCCTGAGGGGACTATGGTGCCACCACAGCTGCCCCTACAGGCGTGCCCACTGCCAACGATGATTGGCTGCCAGGTGTAGGTGCCTGGAATCTATTTGGCTGTGAGGCCAAGTTGGATGCATGGGTGCGTGATGGCACCTCTGGAGTCACCCGCTGGGGGCGTGGTCAGGCTGAACCTGAATCTCAAGGGTCTCTGGTCTGTCAAGATTGCGCAGCTCACCAAAGGGGAAAAAAGAAAAAGAAAAAAACAGACTGCACAGTCGCCAGAGCATAGGGTTGAGAATGGCCTCCAAGTCTACCAGGGGAGTCCAGTGATGGTGTCCAGCATTCACAGCCCTCAGGGGTGACCTGCCCCTTGCTTAAGGAATTTGACCATACACCGGGATCTTGAAGCCCCACCTCTTGGTATTCCATTTAGATCAATACAGGGCAGCCTTTCCCTGTTTATGCCCAACATATACAGAGCTGAGAATGAGCTTTACTACTACTAATTCTTCTTCTTCTTCTTCTTCTTCTCCTTCTTCTTCTTCTTCTTCTTCTTCTTCTTCTTCTTCTTCTTCTTCTTCTTCTTCTTCTTTTTTCTTCTTCTTTTAAATTTTAGAGCGTATGCCTTTTAATGACTGAGGAAAATTGAAAAAAAAATTATATTCTGAAGTGAAAATTGTGTGAAATTCAATTTTTGGAATCCTTAAAGTTGGAACAATAACCAGTTCATTTTATTATGGTCTATGGCTGAAAACTTGATTAATTGCCAAAGATCATATTCGGAAAGCCTAAAGTATTTCTTTTTTTGCTCTTTACAGAGGTTTTTTTTTTTTTTTTTTTTTTAATGCCCTGTTCTGCTGGACGTCTCCTAGTAGTCATATGGGAGAATAAAGTTTTGGTTTTGTTTCAATATTTCCTTCTCTATTATGTTCACTTTTCATTCTTTATTAATTTAATTCCTTCTTATCACTATAAGTTTGTTCTGTTGCTCATCTTCACAACTTTGTGAGATAATTACTTGTAACTCTCATTTCTCTTATATCTAATGCTATAAATTTACCATAATTTGTTGTTGTTCAGTCCCTCAATCATGCTGGACTCTGCAACGCCATGGACTGCATGCAGCACACCAGGCTTCCCTGTCCTTCACTGTCTCCTGGAGTTTGCTCAAACTCATGTCCATTGAGGTGGTGATACTATCCAAACATCTCATCCTTTGCTTCCCACTTCTCCTGCCCTAGCTGTTTCCCAGCATCACGGTCTTTTCCAATAAGTTGGCTTTTCACATCAGGTGGCCAAACTATTGGACCTTCAGATTCAGCATCAGTCCTTCCAGTGAATGTTCAGAGTTGATTTCCCTTAGGATTGACTGGTTGGATCTTCTTGTCCAAGGGACTCTCAAGAGTCTTCCCCAACACCACAGTTCAAAAACATCAGTTCTTCAGCACTCAGCCTTCTTTCTGATTCAGTTGTCACATCAACATACGACTGCTGGAAAAATCATAGCAGTGAATGGACAGACTTTGTCAGCAAATAATGTCTCTGCTTTTTATATGCTGTCTTGGTTTGTCAAAGGTTTTCTTCCAAGGGGCAAATACGTTAAGCTCATGGCTGCAGTCACCATCCACAATCATTTTGGACCAAAGAAAACAAAGTCTGTCACTGTTTCCATTGTTTCTCTGTACAAATTTAACTGTGTCCCCTCCCATAGTTTGTGCTGAATAATATGTTCATTATCATTCACTTCCAAGTATGTCCTAATAGGCTTTTCTTAAGACAAAGATTATATATTGTATGGGCTTCCCTGGTCGCTCAATTGGTAAAGAACTTTCCAGCCAATGCAGGAGACATAAGAGGCCCGGCTTTGATCAAGAGTCAGGAAGATCTCATGGAGAAAATAATGGCAATCTGCTCCAGTAGTCTTGTCTGAAAATTCCATGGAAATATATATGTATTAATATAGTTATTGATATTTTCCAAATGCATGACATTTTAAAAGATGTTTATTTGCCAATTTCTAATTATTGCCTTATGGTCAGATCGTACAGTCTAAATATTATTGATCCTTTGTATTTGAAGATTTCCATTCAGTTAAGTACACCATATTTTAGATTTCCATTCCAGTGAAGTCAAAATGAAGTGGGTGTGATGTAGAGAAAATACTTGCAATGTCTAAAATGTATATATGTGAGATTACCTTCTTTAAGCCTCACAATTATTCCAGCATCTTTCAACAGGGTACCTTTGACTAAGTTCCAGGTTTTACTCAAACTTTACCAGTTTTTCCACAAATGTTCTTTTCCAGTTTCATATTCCTATATAGGATAGTGAACTGCATGAGGATATATAGCAAAAAGCTACAGATATCTCCCTTAGCTTACTCTGGTCTGTAGCAATTTCTTAAACTTTCCTTGCTTTTGATGACTTTTGACAATTTTCAGGAGTCCTTCAGGGACAGGTATTTTGCAGAATGAATCTCAATATGGGTTTTATATATTTCTCCTGGTTGCACTGGTGTTTATATATTTTTAGAACTATACCTCCAAGGCAGAATATCTTTCTCATCACTTCCCATCAAGGATTCATACTATCAATATGACTTACCACTAGTTCTTCTGCTATAAATTATCTCCTCACCTCTGACATATTATGTTCTTTGGAAACAAGTCACTAAACCCAACCTACATTTAGGGAGGGGCATGGGCTCTCATCTTGAGGAAAATATCTAAGAGATACACAAATTACTGAGTATACAAATTAATTGAAACTGATTTATAAGGAAGATCTGTTTCTTCCAGCCATATCTTTTAATTTTAAATTAATTAAATTAAAGATTTAAGAGGTTTCCCAGGTGGTTGTAGTGGTAAAGAACCTGCCTGCCAATGCAGGAGACATAAAAGATGAGGGTTCAACCCCTGAGTCAGGAAGATACCCTGGAAAGGGAAATGACAACCTACTCCAATATTATTGCCTGGAGAATCCCATGGACTGAGGAGCCTGGCACGCTACACTGATGGGGTTGCAAAGAGTTGGACAAGACTGAAGCGGCTGAACACACACAAAGATATAATACCTCAGTCACACTAGCTATATTTAAAATCTCCAAAGTGACATATTACACAAGGGCATTGAAAACATTTTCATTGAGAATTCCCTAGTGATCTGGTTGTTAGGGCTTTGTGCTTCCACTTCAGGGGTCAGAGATTCGATCCCTGGTTGAAGATCTAAGATCTCTTAGTCCTCAGAGCAAGGGAAAAAGAGAAAAAGAAAGTCCTACCACATGAACACTCCATCTGAAAATACAGATAAAGGATATCACCTCACTGATGAGAAACATATACACTTATCTATGTGAAAAGCTGATCATCTTTATTAGGGAATACATGTAAAAAATATTTAAAATTTTCTATTGCTGCAGAAACTTCTGCAAATAGCACTGACTTAGATCATTGTTTTGCCAACCTTTCTTCTTTTCAAATATAATGCACATTAACGCATGAAACTGCTTTAGCTCTGTCTAAAAAATTTGCTATTTTCAATATCATTCAGTTCAAATATTTTCTTTTTCCCATAACAATTCTCTTAGGAGAAATGCTATTTAGGTTCAGAAGCAGGAGTAGGAGGAGGCTAAACCACAATATTAGAGAGGCTTGTGAATTACAAAGGTGCCACTTTTGCACTTTGGGTCCCTGGCAATCCTTATTCTATCATCAGCCCATTTGCAGTTATATTGCTTCATTTTCAAACCTTGGGAGTTCTTTCCTCCTCAGTTATCTTTCTGGGTTTTTGTTTGGCCCTGCCATGGAACCTGTGGGATCTTAGTTCCACAACCATGGGTTGAACCCTGGCCATTGGCACTGAAAGTATGAAGTCCTAACCGCTGAAACATCAGGGAATTGTCGTATCTTTTTCTTTCTGTCTTTCAAATATTTATTCATTTACTTGACTGTGCTTGGTGTTAGTGCGAGCACAGGGGATCTTCAATCTTCACTGTAGCATGTGGGAGGCAGGATTTTTAATTGTCACAAGTGGTATTTTTAGTTGCAGTATGTGGGATTTAATACCCCGAGCAGAGAATGCCCTTGGATGCCCTAATTTGGGAGCACCGAGTCTTACCACTGGGCTACAGAGATGTCCTTCCCATGATCGAACCTAGGTTTCCCATATTACAAGTGAATGCCTTACTGTCTGAGCCCCAGTAGCTTTGATGATAAGAACTTTGGTCAGCAGAGTGATCCCTTAGCTTTTTTTTTTTTTTTTTAAATGCTCTCTATGTTTGTTATAACTTTTCTTCCAGGGAGCTGCTGCTGCTGCTGCTAAGTAGCTTCAGTCGTGTTCGACTCCGTGTGACCCCAGAAATGGCAGCCCAACAGGGTCCCCCGTCCCTGGGATTCTACAGGCAAGAATACTGGAGTTGGTTGACATTTCTTTTTCCAATGCATGAAAGTGAAAAGTGAAAGTGAAGTCACTCAGTAGTCTCTGACTCCTAGCGACCCCATGGACTGCAGCCCATCCATCCATGGGGTTTTTCAGGCAAGAGCTCTTCTTTCAAGGAGCTAGCTTCTTTTAATTTTGTGGCTATATTCACCATCCACAGTGATTTTGGAGTCCAAGAAAATAAAATCTGCTGTTATTTTCATTTTCTCTCCACTTGTTTGCCATGAAGGGATGGGACCAGATGTCTCAATCTTTATTTTTTGAATGTTGAGTTTTAACCCAGCCTTTTCACTCTCCTCATTTGCCATCATCAAGAGGCTCTTCATTTTCTGCCATTAGGGTGGCATCTTCGGCATATCTTAGGTTGTAGCTATTTCTCCCAGAGATCTTTATTCCATACTGTGCTTCATCCAGCCTAGCGTTTTCCATGATGTACTCTGAATATTAATTAAATAAGCAGGGCGACAGTATACACACTTGCCGTACTCCTTTCCCTATTTGAAACCAGTCTCTTGTTCCATATCCAGTTCTAACTGTTGCTTCTTGACCTGCATACAGATTTCTCAAGAGGCAGGTCAGATGGTTGGTATTCCCATCTCTTTAAGAATTTTCCAGAGTTTGTTGTGTTCCACACAGTCTCATCACTTCATAGGAAATATATCAGGAAACGATTGGAACAGTGACAGACTTTATTTTCTTGAGCTCCAAAATCCCTGCAGATGGTGACTGCAGCCACAAAATTAAAAGACGATTGCTCCTTGGAAGAAAAGCTGTGACAAACCTAGATGGCATATTAAAAAGCAGAGACATTACTTTGCCAACAAAGGTCCATGTTGTCAAGGCTATGATTCTTCCACTAGTCATGTATGGATGTGAGAGTTGGAACATAAAGAAGGCTGAGCACCAAAGAATTGATGCTTTTGAACTGTGGTGTTGGAGAAGACTCTTTAGAATTGCTTGTACTGTAGCAAGATCAAGCCAGTCAATCCTATAGGAAATCAACACTGAATATTCACTGGAAGGACTGATGCTGAAAGTGAAGCTCCAATACTTTAGCCAGCTTATGGGAAGAGCAGACTCATTAGAATGCACCCTAATGCTGGAAAAGATTGAAACCAGGAGAAGAAGGGGATGACAGAGAATAAGATGGTTGGATGGCATGACAGACTCAATGGACTTGAGTTTGAGCAAGCTCCAGGAGATGGTGAAGGACAAAGAAGCCTGCAGTCCATGGGGTCACAAGGAGTGAACACGACTGCTCAAAAACAAATTATTGTTTGTCTTGCTTGATGTTTTTTCTTGTTTCTGCAGTTTTTCACTTCTAATTAAATTTGTTCTTTGAAACTCGTGGAAGGTCTAGGACCTAAAGTTTTTCTACAAAAAAGAGACAGAGTACATTGGTGGGGGTGGGGTTGGGGGTGGGCCGGGGGTTTAGTCTGTCCTTGGGAAAGCTCTGCAGGGTCCTGCTCAGTTATATGATGAAACAGAGTGACAATGCTAAGTGTTAGATATAAATGGAAATGCCAGTACTGTTCAGTTCAGTTCAGTTCAGTTCAGTCGCTCAGTCATGTCCGACTCTTTGCGACCCCATGAATCCCAGCACACCAGGCCTCCCTCTCCATCACCATCTCCCGGAGTTCACTCAGACTCACGTCCATCGAGTCTGTGATGCCATCCAGCCATCTCATCCTCAGTCGTCCCCTTCTCCTCCTGCCCCCAATCCCTTACAGCATCAGAGTCTTTTCCAATGAGTCAACTCTTTGCATGAGGTGGCCAAATTACTGGAGCTTCAGCTTTAGCATCATTCCTTCCAAAGAAATCCCAGGGTTGATCTCCTTCAGAATGGACTGGTTGGATCTCCTTGCAGTCCAAGGGACTCTCAAGAGTCTTCTCCAACACCACATTTCAAAAGTGTCAGTTCTTCAGGAAATAAACATTATTTTAATCAGTCTGAAAAAGCATTTGCCTGTACCTGCATATTTGAATGGCTCAGTCAGTAGCAAATCTGTCTGCAATGCAGGAGACCCACGTTTGAACCCTGAGTCAGGAAAATCCTCTGGAGAAGGAAATGTCAACCCATTATTGTATTCTTGCCTGGGAAATTCTATGGACAATTGAGTCTGGTGGGCTAGAGTCTATGGGGTTGCAAAAGTTAAATACCACTTAGCAACTAAACCACTAGCACATGCATTATCAGAAAATCTCATGCCTAGACAACAGATATAGCTATCCTAGAGAAGTTACTATGAAAGACACACACAGGTTCATAGGCAGCTTATTCAAAAAGGCAAAATAAGAGCCTCAAATTCCAGGCACAGTAAAATGGACATATAAGACTATGCCCATTCATCCAAGGGAATTCTACCCAGCAATGAAAAAGAGTGTTCCACAACTACATACAATAAGAATGCATCTCACTTATTTAAAAGAAAACCAGGACTAGGGGAACAGAAACTCTATTGTGTGATTCTATTAATTTGAAATTTGAAACAAAGAAAAATGAATCCCTGGTGCTAGATGTCAGAGAAGTGGTTACTTTGGGGAGCATAGAGTGGCCAGGAAAGAACATGGAGATTTCAAAGCTACTTGATGGTAGAAAGATGAAGCAAATGCAATCTCAGTTATGGTAAAGCCTGACTTTATTTTCTTAGGCTCCAAAATAACTGTGGATGGTTACTGAGCCCATTAAATTAAAAGATGCTCACTACTTGGAAGAAAAGTTGTGACAAACCTAGGCAGTGTATTAAAAGACAGAGTCATTACTTTGTCAACAAATGTCCATAAAGTCAAAACTATGATTTTCCCGGTAGTCAGATACAGATGGAAGAGCTGCACCATAAAAAAAGGCTGAGTGCTGAAGAATTGATCTTTTCGAACTGTGGTGCTGGAGAATGGAGAAGACTCTTGAAAGTCCCTTGGACTGCAAGGAGATCCAACTAGTCAATTGTAAGGGAAATCAGCCCTGAATATTCAGTGGAAGAACTGATGCTGAAGCTCCAATACTTCGGCCTCCTGATAGGAAGAGTCAACTAACTTATGCTGATTTCTTCTTGTAAGGTATTTGCTTATTAGATTATAATTTTGATTTACGTTTTTTCAGTTGTTTACGTCCTAACAGTTGTTTTTGATTGTAACTCAGAAAACCAAATGTTTTCAGTTGTTAAAAATATACTGAACCGGTATTTAAATCAAGTTATTTTACAAATAAAGTAATTCTGTAGGTACAAAAAAAAAAAAAAAAAAAAAAAAAGCCTTGATACTTGGAAATATTGAAGGCAGAAGCAGAAGGTGTGACAGAGGATGAGATGGTTGAATGGCATCAGCAGCCATCAGTGGAATGAGTTTGAGCAAGCTTCAGGAGATGGTGAGGGACAGGGAAGCCTGGCATACTGAAGTTCATAGGGTCACAGGGAGTCAGACATGACTGAGCTACTGAACAACAAAAACCAGGCAGGGTCTTTATGTACAGCTGGCTGAACCTCAACAGGGCTTTTTTTGAATTTCTGGAGGTAGGTAGAACATAATTTTTTTAGCTAGATCCCTTGCTGCAACACATCTGGAATATTTTGTGTTCATAGTCAATCTTATTTGTAATTTTTCTGGGCAGCACTTGGGAGTCAGTGTTCCTCACAATGTTGGATGCTGTCTCTGTCAGTTCCAGCTGAACTGAAGTTCAGATCATGACCTCTGCTTCAGGAGGCAACCCTCACAATTGCTCTGGCTTCTTGAATGACTGATGATTCTGGTTTGGAGCTCTGTCTTTTCCTTCAGGTTCAAACACTGTAGCTGGCACTTGGAACATGGAATGACCCTCTTATTTCACTGCCTCCAACCGTGATTTATGAAGGATGTCACCAGTTTGAAAATTTCGAGGCCAAACAGACAAAGCAAATTGTTCATGTTTCCATGCCATGTTCAAAAATGTGCCTCTACATTGGCAAAGGCTGACATTCTGTAATTGCAAACATGGCACATATAGGGCATTTCGCCAGGTTTGTGACTGTCCTTCATGTGCTGTAAGAAAACCTGATCTGTTCTGAAGGACAATTCACAGATATTACAGGCCATGGAGGGCTTCGGGGAAGCATGGACGCTTTCAATGTGACACTGCAGCTGGAATGGACTGGCGGTGGTAGTGTTGGCAGGTAGTGTGGATTTCCAACTGTCACCCTTCTGCCTCTAAAGCTCCACATGGTTCTTCACTTGGGTCATTAACTTGACATTTTTTAGAACTCTCGAGCACCTGAGGCATTTAAAGGCTGTGTGAGTCTTCTGTTCTGGCAGTCCATCTCTTGTACGCTGTCTATAGTAAAAGTCATCAAATAAAATGATCAGATTTCTTTTCATGGGATCAACAGTCTTGCTCTGACTTGCAAGAGTCAAAAAGTCCATTTTATCCAGCCCTTCCAAAGTACGTGTTCTGTCTGGATCCATAAGACTGAAGTATGCCTGGTCATTGGCGTGAGTCCGTGAAAATGATGCCTCACCACGAACATGGCTCGGTGAGGTCGGGAGATCTTCCAAGGTCATAATCGTGTTCTTTGTAGGAGAGACACCTGAAGGGGCCATGGTGGAGGCAGGTCCCACTGGGGTTCCATCGCTGAGTTTGGGTCTTTTGGGATTCCCACTGCTAAATTTTACATCTGAAGTAGGACATAGCTTTGAATTAAGAGCACGTTCATCCTTGGCTCCTAATGAGAGAACAGCTCCAGACAGACAGTGAGGCCATGGAGAGAGCAATTCTGAATTGTGAAGCACAGCTTCCAGACAGCTCATTTTATAATCAGGTTTAGATGAAGGGTCAAAAATAATAGGACTGTCTCTTTCTCCCCATTCAGACTGAGAAGCTGGTGATATGGCCACTGGCTCAGATGCTGGGGTTCTCAGATTTGCAGGTTGCAACATGCAGGAGGGAATTGGACTCACATGGCCCTTCTTTCTTCTTGAAGATGAGTCCCTGGTCACTCTGTTCAAAATGTTATAAATATAATATATAAATATATATTTGAACTTGAAATCTCCCTGACAAAGAGGGTTTCAGCATCCTCATTGATGTGCTCCACTCCAACAAAGATGACCTCAGCATCGTCATTGTCCTCATCTCTGAATTTGGACCCTCTGGTCTTTTTCTCAGGTTCTAGTGATGCTTGTGCTTCCTCACACGGGGAGAGATTGGACATTTTACAATCACTTTTGGCTTCAAGTGGCCCCTTCTACTGTTTTTTCCACATAAAGGCAACCACAGGACATGGTCATCCCCTCTGATCTCAGGTGTCACTCTGTGGTTTCAGTTAACCCTCAGTAGTTCACCGAGAATATTAAATGGAAAACTCCAGAAATATATAACTCATAAGTTTTATTAGTTTTTATTTTTATTTTTTTAATTTTTATTTTTACTTTATTTTGCTCTAGAACATGGTATTGGTTTTGCCATACATTGACATGAATCCATCACAGGTGTAGATAAGTTCCCAATCCTGAATCCTCCATCCCCCTTCCCACCCTTCTGGATCATCCCCATGCACCAGCCCCAAGCATTCTGTATCCTATATTGAACATAAACTGGTGATTCATTTCTTACCTGATAGTATACATGTTTCAATGCCATTCTCCCAAATCATCCCACCCTCTCCCTCTCCCACAGAGTCTAAAAGTCCATTCTATACATCTGTGTCTCTTTGGCTGTATTGCATACAGGTTATCACTACCATCTTTATAAATTCCATATATATGCTTTAGTATACTATATTGGTGTTTTTCTTTCTGGCTTACTTCACTCTGTATAATCGGCTCCAGTTTCATCCATCTCATTAGAACTGATACAAATGTATTATTTTCAATGGCTGAGTAATACTCCATTGTGTATATGTACGACAGCTTTCTTATCCATTCATCTGCTGATGGACATCTGGTTATTTCCATGTCCTGGCTATTCAGTGTTTTATAATTTTATATATATATATATAGGTTTTTAGTTTCTTTAGGTAGATATAATCCTAAGTATTTTATTTTTTTTGTTGCAATGGTGAATGGAATCGTTTCCTTAATTTCTTTTTCTACTTTCTCATTATTAGTGTATAGGAAGGCAATGGATTTCTGTGTGTTGATTTTATATCCTGCAAATTTACTATATTCATTGATGAGCTCTAGTGATTTTCTGGTGGAGTCTTTAGGGTTTTCTATGTAGAGGATCATGTCATTGGCAAACAGTGAGATTTTTACTTCTTCTTTTCCAATTTGGATTCCTTTGATTTCTTTTTCTGCTCTGACTGCTGTGGCCAAAACTTCCAGAATTATGTTGAGTAGTAGCAGTGAAACTGGGCACCCTTGTCTTGTTCCTGACTTTAGGGTAAATGCTTTCAATTTTTCACCATTGAGGATAATGGTTGCTGTGAGCTTGTCATATATAGCTTTTATTATGTTGAGGTATGTGCCTTCTATTCCTGCTTTCTGGAGAGGTTTTATCACAAATGGATGTTGAATTTTGTCAAAGGCCTTCTCTGCATCTATTGAGATAATCATATGGCTTTTATTTTTCAATTTGTTAATGTGGTGAATTACATTAATTGATTTGTGGATATTGAAGAATCCTTGCATCCCTGGGATAAAGCCCACTTGGTCATGGTATATGATCTTTTTAATGTGTTGTTGGATTCTGATTGCTAGAATTTTGTTATGGATTTTGGCTGATTCATGTCAATATATGGCAAAACTAATACAGTATTGTAAAGCAAAATACAGTAAAAATAAAAATTAAAAAAATAAAATTAGATGTTCTTATATACAGTGTTATCATTACCATCTTTCTAAATTCCATTTATATGCATTAAGATAGCAAAAGAGACACAGATGTATAGAGCAGTCTTTTGGACTTTGTGGGAAAGGGAGAAGGTGGGATGATTTGGGAAAATGTCATTGAAACATGTGTAATATCTTATAACAAAATGAATCGCCAGTCCAGGTTTGATACAGGATACAGGATGCTTGGGGCTGGTGCACTGGGATGACCCAGAGGAATGGTATGGGGAGGGAGGTGGGAGGGGGGTTCAGGATGGGGAACACATGTGCACCCTTGACAGATTAATGTTGATGTATGGCAAATCCAATACAATATTGTAAAGTAATTAGCCTCCAATTAAAATAAATGCATTAAAATAAAAAAAAAATAGTGTGAAGATTGTTGTTGGTTAGTTTGAATAAAAACAATAAACTTTGAAGTGATCTTTGGCTCAAATAAATAAATAATGTCTCAAATTTGTGAATATTTTGCTAGACTTACTCCCATAAATTATATGTTAGGATAATGGGATTAGAATTTAACAATAGAAAGATCCTACCAGACCCACTCCCATAATATACCTTCTAAAATATTAGGATTAGTCAGAAGGTTTTCAGAAAGGACAAACTGTCCTCAAGCATGATACACTGTTGCTATATAATCCCAAGTACAGAGTTTAAATGGAGTTGTTTGCTGGGTAAACACCAGTTCCAGGTTTAAAGCAAAAAAAAAAAAAAAAAAAATGTGACCAAGACTAAGTAATATAGAGAAAAACAAACAATGAGCAAACAAACATGTTTGCCCTTTTCTCCTCCTTGAGAATTCCAGAACACTATTTCCTCCTCAAGAATCCAGACATCTTTCTCCTCTTTGGGGAGCCAAGACTTCTTATCAATCTGACTAGGAATCGACTCTCTATCCCAACACAAGTTCAGTTCAGTTGCTCAGTTATGTCCAGCTATTTGTAACCCTAAGGACTGTGGCACACCGGGCTTCTCTGTCCAACATCAACTTCCATAGCTTGCTCAAACTCATCTCCATTGAGTCGGTGATGGACTCAATCTCATCCTCTCTCATCTGCTTCTCCTCCTGCCTTTAATCTTTCCCAACACGGGGGTCATTTGCAAGAGTCAGTTCTTTGCATCATGTAGCCAAAGTATTGTAGCTTCAGCTTTAGCATCAGTCCTTCCAATAAATATTCAGGACTGAATCTCTTATTGACTGATTTTATTCCCTTGCTGTCCAAGGGACTCTCAAGAGTCTTCTCCAACACCACACTTCAAAAGCATCAAGTTTTCAGGGCTCAGCTTTCTGTATAGTCCAACTCTCACATCCATACATGACTACTTGGAAAAATGTAGCTTGGACTAGAAAGACTTTTTTGGCAAAGTAATGTTTTTGTTTTTAAGTATGCTGTCTAGGTTGGTCATAGCTTTTCTTCCAAGAAGCAAGTATCTTTTAATTCTATGCAGTAGCCACCATCTACAGTGTTATTGGAGCCAAGAAAATAAAGTCTCTCACTATTTCCATTGTTTCCCCATCTACTTGCCATGAAATCATGGGGCCAGAGGCCATGATCTTTATTTTTGAATGCTGAGTTTTAAACCAGCTTTTCACTCTCCTGTTTCACTTTCATCAAGAGGCTCTTAGTCTGTCTTCACCTTCTGCTATATGGGTTTTGCCATCTGTGTATCTAAGGTTATTGCTATTTCTTCCAGCAATCTTGATTCAGGCTTCTGCTTCATCCAGTCTGGCAGTTCACGTGATGTACTCTGCATCTAATTTAAATAAGCAGGGTTACAGTTCAGAACCAGTCCATTGTTACATGTCTGGTTCTAGAATCAATCTCTATCCCTAAATCCTTTGTCTCTCTATTCTTGTTTATCTCTTCTTCTACTCCATATGAACAAATTGATTGGCCTTTCTGGGTGTCCAATTTCCTCTGCCAGCATATAGAACTTGTTTAGTGAAAGTTACTCCATATACTGATAATCTGTTGAGGTATTTACTGAGGAAAAGATGAACTCCTTCTCATATGTCCCTGCCATCTTAGGACCAGTCTACTGAGTTTATATTCAAAGGTATGCATTCTGCCACTACAATGAAAGTGTTCTAAAATACGCATACTGTCAATATAACACCATTAAGTACTATTGAGCTCACAGTGTGAAGCATGCATGCAGCGAAGCTACTAATCTCACCTTCTGTAGTATGCATCCATCAACCACTTAGTTTGCACTCTGAAGTATGCTTCTTACCACTGTTGTGCCCCACTCTGTGGCAATTATACTGCAACTCATGATCTGGCAATCAGGAGTGTATGATCCACTACTTGTGATTATTCATGCAACTACTGAGATTGAAATCATGAGTTTGAATTTTGCTTTTACTAATAATTAAATTAGAACAGGTGTACTAATTAGCTTGCACTCTGGAACATACATTACAACTCTAGAGCATAAGTATCACAACCAAGTGCATCTGCACTCTGGACCTGGCATGCCGTAATGACTGAAAATGTAAGAAGCTTGTCGCAACTACTGATCCCTGATTTCAAACCACTACTGCTGCTGCTGCTGCGGAGTCACTTCGGTCGTGTCCGACGCTGTGCGACCGCATAGGCAGCAGCCCACCAGGATCCCCTATCCCTGAGATTCTCTGGGTAAGAATACTGGAGTAGGTTGCCACTTCCTTATCCGATAAATGTATGCATACTAAGTCGCTTTAGTCTAGTCCAACTCCGTGCGAACCTATGGACAGCAGCCCACCAGGCTCCTCTGTCCACAAAATTCTCCAGGCAAGAATATTGGAGTGGGTTGCCATGGGGCTTCCCATGTGGCTCAGAGGTTAAAGCATGTGCCTACAATGTGGGAGACATCGGTTCGATCCCTGGATCGGGAAGATCCCCTGGAGAAGGAAATGGCAACCTACTCCAGTATTCTTGCCTAGAGAATCCCATGGATGGAGAAGCCTGGTAGGTTGCAGTTCACGGGGTCGCAAAGAATCGGACACGGCTGAGCGACTTCACATCACTTCACTTCACTTCGCTTCACTTCTCCGATTTCAAATCACACATGCTGCGAACACTGAGCATACCTTCTGGAATAGGCACTTGTCAATAGAGTGCCATCTAGTGAGACCGCCATCTAGAGGACGCTCGCTGGAACTACTTCATCTCCAATCTGGATCACCCTTGCTGCCCCATTCAGATTATTAACAAGATTTAGAACAAGTGCGTTGCTGTCACTGAGACTGCACAGTAGACCATATATCACATCACTCTTGAACCTGGGTTCTTGAGAATCTGGCCTGCCACTACTGAGCCTGTGCCTAAAACAGGACTGTTGTAAGTACACATGCACTTTTGATATATTACACTCTGGGTTCTGCATCCCTGCACTATGAAATTGCCTTCCAGAACAAGAGTTCATCACCAGCTGAACTTTCACTCTAAAGCATAAATACCACAATAATTAGCATGTTGCTTTATAGGTGAGTCAGGCCATTTCTCAACCTGTTCAGGTGAGCCTAAACAATTACTGAAATTGGACTCTGAAGTTTACTTCTGGACACAACTGAGCCAGCACTCCTGTGGACATAGTGAGTTTAAACACTGGAGGACATGGTACATCACTACTGAGCATGAGTTCAAGTGCAAGCCATCCGGGCTCTGCTAAAAACATGCTCTAGTTGCACACATGCCACAGTAACTGAACGTGCAGCTAGGGGTACAGATCTCATGACTACAGAGTGCCCACATTTCATCATGGGTTTTGCACTACTGAGGTTTACTCAGAAGCATATCTCCCATCATGACTGTGTGTGCCTTCAAGAGTCAATGTTCTGACACTACTGAGACTGTGCTGTAGAGTAAGAATGCCTGAACTACACAACTGCACACTGAATCATGCATCCCAGCAGTATAAATCCTAGCACCACAGCACACTTGTCACTTCTGAGTCCTTACACTAAGCAGGCATGGCACAGCTGGTAAGCATGTGGTCTAGAGCATGTGTGTGGCCATTACTAATTTTGCACAGAGAAGCATGTGTCTTGCCACTTGTTAGCCCAGGCCCCCAAACACTCATGCTTCAGCTACTGATTTTGCACCCTGGTACACTGCTTTATCACTGCTGAGCCTGCCTTATACACCATGAGTTCCACTACTACTAATCTTGCTCCATGGCCTATGTGCTTAAATTAGTGAGCCTACACTCTGCAGCTGAAAATTGCCAATGACTTGGCTTGCCCTCTGCTGCACATTTTCCCCACTTTGCTTCCTGCACTCTAGAGCAGATGTCCCAACTACTGAGGTTGCACTCTGGAGGACCTATTCCAGGAGGCTGCATTGTAAAACACATATCCTACCCACGAGTGAACCGTCATTCTAGATCAATTGTGTGACCACTAGGTCCTTGAATTCTGAAGTATTAAAGTCATTTCCTTCTGGTATTGCTCTAACAGGTGTGTGAAAAAATTACTCCAGGGGTATTTTACACCAGCCATTATGCTGCTAGTCATCCAGCACTCTAGACTGTGCAAGCTGTGAGTAGTGTACCAACAAGTACATCTATGGATGATGTGCCACCACTACAGACCTGGTGTATACTTCATATTTCCTGCTTCAGTTGATCATGTGTCACAATACACATATGCCACACCTCTTGTGCTTGCACTGTTGAGGACTTGTCTTCCCACTACTGAGCTTGTGTGGCAGAGCAGGTGAATCACATTTTCTGAATTTGATCTCTGGATATGCAACCAAAAATAAAAACCCATCCTTCAAGAGAACATGTCCCTCAATTACTGAGTCTGCACTCTTGAGCAAGTGCATTGCAACTCCTGAGACAACACTCTGAAGCACATGTAGAGCAGGCATGCTGCATCTGCTGAACTTAGCTCTTCAGCATGCCTCTCAACAGTGAAACACACTTTAGGCATACTCCTGTTAATACAGACCCATGATCTAGAGCAGGCATGCTTCAAATACTGAATTTTTGGTTTAGAGAACATGTGCTTCATCTCTTGAGATTGTGTTTTTGAGGACTTTCCCTACCACTGCTAAGACTGTGCTCTAGAGCAGATGCCACACAGATATTAGGATGGCAGTTTGGAGCCTGCATACATCACTACTGTGTCTGAGCTCTAGCCTGGAAGTACTGAAACTGCTTAGCTTGCATTCTGGAGCACACTTTCTGCCACTAGTGTGCTTGCACTTTAGAGCAGGCTGTCTGAAGCCATCCCGTTGGCAATGGCAACATGCATCCAGCCACTACTGAATGCACATTAGAGCACAGTTCCTACCACTATTGAGCATGTACTCTACCACAAGATGTCTAAAACTGCTCAGTTGCATCGTGAAGCATATCTCTTTCTGCAACTGAACTTGCATTCTACAGCAAATGTTACACAATCACTGATCTTGTGCTCTAGAATTGGCACATCGTAAATAATTTTCTTAACATTTGAAGCATGTGTCTGGCCAACACTAAATCTATGCTTTAGATCAGCTGTGCTAAAATCACTGAGCTTGCCCTCAAGAGTGCGTCTGAACTCACATTTTATATCAAAAGTACTACCACTGTAGATTATGTACTCTCAAACTCTCGTGAGATGACAGAACAAGATGGTGGAGCTGTAGGTGGATGTGGAGTACATCTCTCCATGGATACATCAGGGATACACCTTCAAACACAGAAGAGTAATCAGAACATCAGCTGAAAGCAGACAGTAGTACCTAACCAGTGGAAAAGAATATATAGTGCCATGCAAAATGCAGTAGGATGAAAGAACTGTGGGAAAAAAAAAAGAAAGAAAAAAACAAATGAACCAGGAGTGTTAGTAGGGCTGGATTTGCTCTGAGTGAATAAAGGAACTGAAACAAGGGTCCAATCCCACATTGGGGCAATTGTCTGAATCATAGAATAGATATATTTAAAGCTGATATTGAAAGAGCTGATCTGTGGAAACCTAGATGCAATGAGAATCAGAGAGTCCTTGCTGCAGCCATACATACCCCAGACAAGGACATGTTTCCCCTGAAAAGCACAGTGGGTGGAAGCTGGAGTTTAGGGATTCTGGAGCAATTCCAAAGTGTGGGCTGCTCTTTACTGTGGAGAGATGGAGAGAGGGGGTGTGAGGAAGAAGACTGTGGTAGGATATGCCTATGGAGGAAAGCCAGGCAGCCATGGAAGCAAGGCAATATCACTGAGTCACATGTAGGGTTGGAGCAATCACCATAGCCTCTCTCTCCCCACATGCTAGCACTAGCAGTTACTACAATAGTGAGGCTGACCCATCAAATGCTGAACACACTGAAATACAGAGCAGGACACCACCCAGGGTGCTCCTTTAAGTGCCTGATGCACCAAACTAGAGTAGAACCCCACTCAGGATGTGCCTTTAAGTGCCAGATTCACTGATCTACAGAGTAGGACCCCAGCCAGGGAGGTCTGTCTATGTGCTGATACATTGAACAACAGAGAAGGATCCCAGGCTAGGAAGATTTCTAAGTGCCTAAACGGGTGGAACTATGGAGAAAGACTGGCCAAAGAGGACTTCTGATCACCAGCTACAAGGAGCTCAAAAAAGAATCTGATAGGGCCACAACTCTTGTGGTTTAGTCAGTTTGTGTCCCTGCACCCTGCACACTTGATACCATCAAGGTCCCTGAAAGCCAAGCAGCTGCTCCACCTTCACAGTTAATTCTCACTGGGTAAATGCTGCCACAGGTTAAAAAGAAAAAAAAAAAAAATCTTGCAAACATTTGCATAGGATTGCTTCAGTCCTGTCTACCTCTTTGTGGGACACATTTCACTGCTACAGAGAACAAGGTCTAAAATACATATACTGGAACAACTGATCTTTTCCATTCCTGTTGGCACTACTGGGTTTCCCAAATTTGCTGGCATATTGAGCTCGGCACTTTCACAGCACTATCTTTTAGGATTTGAAATTGCTCAACTGGAGTTCCATATCTCCACTAGCTTTGTTTGTATTGATGCTTCACATCCTGGAATGTGAAATCAAGTGGGCCTTAGAAGGTATCACTCTGAACAAAGCTAGTGGAGGTGATGGAATCCAGTTGAGATATTTCAAATCCCGAAAGATGATGCTGTGAAAATGCTGGACTCAATATACCACCAAATTTGGAAAACTTAGCAGTGGCCACAGGACTGGAAGAGGTCGATTTTCATTCCGATTCCAAAGAAAGACAATGCCAAAGAGTGCTCAAACTACTGCACAATTGCACTCATCTCACATGCTAGTAAACTGATGCTCAAAATTCTCTAAGCCACGCTACAGCAATATATGAACCATGAACTTCCTGATGTTCAAGCTGGTTTTAGAAGAAAACAGAGAAACCAGAAATCAAATTGCCAACATCCACTGTATCATGGAAAAAGCAAGAAAAACATCAATTTCTGCTTTATTGACTATGCCAAAGCCTTTGACTGTGTTCTGAAAGAGATGGGAATACCAGAACACCTGACCTTCCTCTTGAGAAAGCTATCTGCAGGTCAGGAAGCCAGTTAGAACTGGACATGGAACAACAGACTGGTTCCAAATAGGAAAAGGAGTACATCAAGGCGGTAAATTTTCACCCTGCTTATTTAACTTATATGCAGAGTATATCATGAGAAACTCCTGGCTGGAAGGAGCACAAGCTGGAATCAGGATTGCTGGGGAAAATATCAATAACCTCAGATATGCAGATGACCCCACCCTTATGGCAGAAAGTGAAGAGGAACTAAAAAGCCTCTTGATGAAAGTGAAAGAGGAGAGTGAAAAAGTTGGCTTAAAGCTCTACATTCAGAAAATGAAAATCATGGCATCTGGTCCCATCAATTCATGGGAAATAGATGGGGAAACAGTGGAAACAGTGTCAGACTTAATTTTTTGGGCTCCAAAATCACTGCAGATGGTGACTGCAGTCATGAAATTAAAAGACGCTTACTCCTTGGAAAAAAAGTTATGACTAACCTAGATAGCATATTCAAAAGCAAAGACATTACTTTGCCAACAAAGTTCCATCTAGTCAAGTATATGATTTTTCCAATGGTCATATATGGATGTGAGAGTTGGACTGTGAAGCAAGCTGAGTGCCGAGGAATTGATGCTTTTGAACTGTGGTGTTGGAGAAGACTCTTGAGAGTCCGTTGGACTGCAAGGAGATCCAACCAGTCCATTCTGAAGGAGATCAGCCCTTGGATTTCTTTGGAGGGAATGATGCTGAAGTTGAAACTGCAGTACTTTGGCCAGCTCATGAGAAGTGTTGACTCATTGGAAAAGACTCTGATGCTGGGAGAGATTGGGGGCAGGAGAAGAAGGGGATGACAGAGGATGAGATGGCTGGATGTCATCACTGACTCGATGGACATGAGTTCTGAGTGAACTCTGGGAGTTGATGATGGACAGGGATGCTTGGTGTGCTGTAATACATGGGGTCTCAAAGAGTCAGACATAACCGAGCGACTGAACTAAACTGAAGGATAACTCTATATGTGAGACAGAAAGAGACACAAATTTATAGAACAATTTTTTGGGCTCTGTGGGAGAAGGCCCTCAGACCTTCTATGAGTGTGGGATGTTTTGAGAAAATAGCATTGAAACATGCATATTATCATATGTTAAACAGATAACCAGTCCAGGTTCAATGCATGAGAAAGGGTGCTCAGGGATGGTGCACTCGGATGACAAAGAGGGATGGGGTTGGGCTGGAGGTGGGAGAGGTGGCTCAGGTTGGGGAGCACATGTACACCCATGGTTGACTAATATCAATGTATGCCAAAAACCACTGCAATATTGTAATTAGCCTCCATTTAAAATAAATAAATTAAAAAAATATGTTTTCTCTTTTCTAATTGTATATATCAATGCAAGGGTTTTATCTGTGTTAATTTTATATCCTGAAACATTGAGATCTTAAATGATTAGCTCTAGTTATTTTCTGGTGGTATTTTAGGGTTTTCTATGTAATGAATCACATCTGAGGGAAACTGTAAGAGCTTTACTTCTTCTTTTCCAATCTGTATTCCTTTTATTCCTTTATTTTTCTTCTCTGTTGGCTGTGATAAGGACTTCCAAAACTGATGAATAGTAGTAATGAGAGTGGACACCCTTGTCTTGTTACTGTTTTTAGAGGAAAAACTTTCAATTTTTCACTATTGAGAAAAATGTTTGCTGCGGGGTTGTTGTATATGGCTTTTATTATGTTGGAATATGTTCCTTCTCTTCCTGTTTCCTGGAAGATTTTTATATCACAAGTGGATGTTGAATTTTGTCAAAGGCTTGCTTGCCTCCTTTGAGATAATTATATGGTTTTCAATCCTTCAATTAGTTAATATGTTGTATCACATTGATAATTTGTGATGTTGAAAAATCCTTGCATCCCTGGAATAAAGCCCAGTTGGCCATGGTGTCTGATCTTGTAAATATGTTGTTGCCTTCTGTTTGCTGAAATTTTGTTGAGGATTTTAGCATTTATATTCATCAGTGATATTGTCCTGTAGTTTCCTATTTCTGTGACATCTTTGTCTGGCTTTGGTATTACACTGAAAGAGGCCTTGTAAAGTGAGTTTGGGAGTTAATCTTTCTCTGCAGTTTTCCGGAAGAGTATACCGAGGATACCTGTTAGTTTTTCTTTAGATTTTTGACAAAATTCAGCTGTGAAGCCATTTGGTCCTGGGTTTTTATTAGTTGGAAGATTGTTTTATTACAGCTTTGATTTATATGCTTGTGATGGGTCTGTTAAGATTTTCTGTGTATTCCTGGTTCAGTTTTGGAAAATTATACTTTTCTAAGAATTTCTCCATTTTTTTCCAACCTGTCAATTTTATTGGCATATAATTGCTCATAGTAGTCTCTTATGATTTTTTTTTTATATTTTTGTGTTGTCTGTTGTGATTCTCCATTTTCAATTCTAATTTATTGATTTGATGTTTTCCCCATTTTTTGCTTAGTGATTCTGGATAATTATTGTCTATTTTATTTATCATCTCAAAGAACCAACTTGAAGTCTTTGTGATTTTTTAAACAGTCACCTTCTTTTCTTTTTCATTAATGTCTGCTAGGACTTTTATGATTTATTTCCTTCTACAAACTTTGCAGTAAACAAAGTTTACTTCTTTCAGGATGGTGGGAGACATGTACACACTTGGCAATTCATGTAGATATATGGCAAAAGCCACCACAATATTGTGAAGTAAGTAGCCACTAATTAAAATAAATTTAAAAAAAAAAGGAATAGTAAGGAACAAACTTTTTTGGTAAATTAAAAAGTGATTATAGTAAAAATATATCTGGTAATTTCTTTGGAACTGTAATGGGCAGCATGGAGTCAGTTCAGGGTCAGATAGTTTCTTGTTCTGGCTTGTGCTTGTTCTCAAGTTCTATTGGTGTCTCTGAAAGACACAGTCCCCCGGATTAAACGCAGGCTTTTAATCTCTTGCACTTGTCACTTCCAGAGCGGTTCCTCCTCCATTGTTTATTTTGGCTTCTTCTGTTCACAAATCGCCTCACTGTCTAATTTCTGCCCTGACACAAGAAGGAAAGTTACATGGCTCAAAATAGCCTGGAGTTAAAACTCCCCTCCAAGTCCTCCCCACCATTCTATGCAAAACAAAGAACTCTCTCAGCCAAAGAAGAAATAGCTATTAAGGTTGATTATGTCCAGCTCTCAGCCCGTCCAACCTCTGGCCGATCTCCAAAATATCTTTCCCCAGCTTCTTAAGAGATAACTACTCCAAACAACTTTGGAGAAGACCAAGCCCACTTAATACAGTAACTTTCCACATGCATGCCTATATATACTTATTATTTTCGTGGGTAAGTGCGGCAGCTTGCTAATCTGACTGCTGCCCCTTCTCACCACATTAAAGGTGATCTGTTCCTGTAAAGTGCCAGTCTTCTTCTTTTTCTGAACCTTGCCACCTCTAACTCCCTTACCTTACAGTAAAGGTGGCCACTTACTTAGGTTCACTTGTTCAGTTGTGTTTTGGGAAGGGAGGGGCACATCAAATACCACTGGCATGTATGGGGAGTGCTCACAGTGGATGACCCACCCTGGGTTTGCCAGAGCCCCAGTGGAGTGTACTTCCAGGATCTGCACTGCTCAGTCTCCAGGGTGCTCTGCATGGTCACCGTCAAGTGGGCCCTGATTTTCATGAAGTTCCCAGGACTATGTCTCTCAGGTTCTCAGGTGCTCTGTAGGAGGTCCAGACCCAGATGGGCTGTGCATTTTGTGCCCTTTCCAGGTTTGAGAAGCTCAGGTGACAGGGTGCTCTGTGACCACACTGTCCAGGCCTCTTATTCACATGCCTGGTCCAGCTGCTCACTTTCCCAGGTGCACTGAGAGGGCACAGTCCCAAGTGGGTCATGTGTCTCCTCTGGGGAGCTGATATCAGGCTGTGGCATTCCCGTCTGATGTCAAATAATCCAGGATCCCAGGAAAACATGGTTAGCAATTGGGAACCTGTTCACAAGTTGGTGGAAGATGCAGTCTTTGGGGTCAACAGTGCAGCAACCCCTTGCCTTCCAGCTTTGGCTGTCACTCTACTGCCACTCTGTCTTTGAGGAGGGAGGTCCCTGTATGTCAGGCAGCTGGCTTACTCTCCTTTAGTATTTCCTCAATCCTTTGTTCTGTGATTGTGCCAGGGATTAGAGCCTTTAGTGGGAAAAGTATTCTTCCTTTTGTCTCTCTGGCCATCCCACAGTTTAGATTGCTATTTCTTGTTAGTTTCCTCAGATTGTCCTCAGGGCATTCAACCCAGTCTTTACACTAAGGACAGATGATGCAGCCCATGCCTCCTTGCCCAGCCTCCTTTCACTGATAGCAGAAACAAGCATTCTGGCCACTTCTCTTTGATAATAATTATCAAAGTGCCTAATACTTTTAAACTAAGTGAAATAAGGAAAATCAAGGCAAGATTGGCACCACTTCAATGTCCTGTCAGGAAACTAGAAAACTATTGGTATTTTTTACAAAGGTAATCAAGGGGTCTTGCCGTATTTCTCTGCTGGTCATTACAGTTAGGTGCATATTCTGTGAGCTTCACCCCACTCCTTGTTATGTTGCCCTCCGAGATTCCAAAACTCTCCACAGACATGCATATGAGAGGGTTTCCTGCTGTTTGGAAACTTCTCCTTGTTCATGACTGCCTCCCCAAAACAAGTCTCCATCCATAAATCTTTTGTCTCTGCTTTTGTCTTTTATATTTTGTCCCACCTTATTCTGAAGAGATTGGGCTGCCTTTCTGGGTGCCTGATGTTCTCTGCCAGTGTTTAGAAGTTGTTTTGCAGGGGTTCCTCAGCATTCAAGTGATCTTTTGATGAATTTAGGGGGAGACAGTGGTCTCCCCATCCTATCCCTCTGCCATCTTAGGATCACCTCCATTATATCCTCTTATGATTGTTATTTCTGAGTTTTTTGTTATAATTTCTCCATTTCAATTTCTAATTTTATTGATATAAGTCTTCTCCCCTCCACCTCCCTTTTTTTATTGAAGTGTCTGGTTCAGGATTTTTCCATTTTGTTTCTCTACTCAAATAAGTATTTTTAGTTTTATTGATTTTTCTGTAATCCCCTTCATTTCTTTCTACCAACACTTGGTTTTTTGTGAGTATATCTGATTCTTTTTCTATTTGTTTTGGATGTAAATTTAGGTGTTCTGTTTGATTTTCTGTCTGGATGATCTGTCGATTGGTGTGCATGGGTTATTAAAGTCCGTCACTATTATTGTGTTGCTGTCAATTTTCTTTTATGAGTTGTTAATATTTTCCTTATATATTTAGATGCTTCTGTATTTGGGTGCATATGTATTTATAATTGCTATATCTTATTTTTTGATTTATCCCTTGATCATTGTGTAGGGTTCTTCTTTGTATCTTATAATGGTCTTTATTTTAAAGTGTGTTTTAACTGATATGAGTATCTACTTCACTTTCTAGGTCTAAGCCACTCAGTCTCACAGGGATGCTGGGAGTACACATTTCCAGATTGGCCATATGTCTCATCAACATCCTAGGTCTAAGCCAGTTAGGTTCCAGGGTGTTCCCTGGGGTGGAACAGTCCCAGGTGGGCTGTGGATCTCAGGAGATTTGGTTGGAGGCTGTAACACTCCTGGCAGATGTGAACAGTCCAGGATGTCCGAAAGAAGTGGTTTGTGACTGGCAGCCAGATCACACTTAGATTTAGATGACATCTCTGGGGCCTAGATTACCACGGGTCCTCACTTTCTGCCTCTGGCTGCCACACCTGCCTCTCAGGCTTCGCAGTGGACCTAAAAGCATCTGGCTTTCTCTGCTTTGGCATTCACTAGGATGTAACCCTTTGTTTCATAAGTGTCCCAGGGAACACAGTGTGGCTTTAAAGCTTTCCTTGGGAAAAAAAAAAAAAAAAAAAAAGATCCTTTGTTTTTCCTTGTCTCTCGGGTCTTCCCAAAGTTTTGGATGCTATGTCACAGTAGTCCCCTCAGAGTGTACTCAGGGCTTTTAATCTGGTCCTAACTCTAAGGACTCATGATGCTGCCAACATCTCTGTAACCATCTCACATTTGGTTCTGGGAAACAAGAGTTGTGAGCAGTTTCTTCACTGGTAATTCCATTTTAGTGCAAATTCTGTGATGATTTTCCCCCTCCTCAGTTACCCTGCCCTCTGACAATCCAAAGTTCTCCACTGACTTGCCTGAGAGAGGGTTTCCTATTGTGTGGAAGCTACTCTTTCTTCATGTTTCCCTCCACAGGATGAGTCTCCATCTGTCAATCCTTTGTCTCTTTTTTGTGTTTATCTTTTGTACTGCTTCATTGGGAAGATATTGATGTGCTTTTCTGTATATCTAGGTTCCTCAGTGAGCATTCAGAAGTTGTTTTGTGGAAGTTGCTCCCAATGCAGATGATCTTTTAATGTATTTATGGTCTTCCTTTACTATTTGTCTATCATCTTGGGACCACCTCAGGCATGCTTCAAGTGCTTAGCTAGTGCTTTAAAAACACGTGCTACATTTCCTGAGCTTGCATTCTACAGACTATCTCCATCACTAACAAGCCTGTGGTCTAGAGCAGACATGGCAAGCTAGTGGGATGGCACTCTGGACATGTGTCTGAAAACTACTGAGTCTAAATTCGAGTACAAGTGCTGAAAATACTTAACTTGCAGTATGTAGCACAGCACCCTTCCTGCCACTATTGTGCTTGCACTTTAGAGCAGGCTGTCTGAAAACAGCCAATTGGTTCATGGAAAGATATATCCAGCCACTACTGAGCCTGAGTTCTAGAGCAAGGTCCCACAACTGTGTAGCCCATGCACTACAGCAGAACGGCTAAAACTCCTAAGTTGCATTCTAAAACATGGGATTTTCTACTATTGAGCTTGAATTCTACAACAAATGTTCCACAAGTACTGAGCCTGTGCTATAAAACTGGCATACCCCAAATACTTTCCTTGACTTCTGGAGCTTGTGTCTTGCAAACGCTAAAACCCTGCTTTAGATCAACTCTGCTGTAATCACTGAGCTTGCCAGAGCATGCCTGAACCCACATTAAATACCACACCTGCTGCCACATGGACGCTGTGCTCTAATAGCTATGATGACACGGGAAGTAAACCCCAACTGCAAACTATGTGTGCTACGAGTATTGATTTTCACTCTGCATCATTCATCTCACCAGTACTCACTCCTGGCACTAAAATATACATGCTACATTTACTGAGATACACACTGGAGCACATGTCACACCATGAGTGAGTTTCACAGTAAGCAACTGTACTGCAACTACTCAGCCCATTCACTAGAGTATGCATTCATAGCCACTGTTGTTAGACTCAGGAACACATATTCTGCAACTGCTGAGACTGTGCTCTGGAGCACAGATGCTGCAACTACTGAGTTTCCACTATGAACAACACATTCCACCACTAATGAAATAGTAGTCTAGAGCAGACATGTCCAAGCTACTACCTTGTACTCTGGAGAACCTATTATAGAAATCTGAATGCTAAACACATGTGCTGCCACTTTTGACCATATGTCTAGAGAAAGCATCTGCAAAAACAGTTTTTGCACTCTGGAGCATGTGTTCCACCACTGCTGAAACTGAGCTCTAAGAAACACATTCTCCAACTTTTGAACTTGAAACATGGAACACATGTCCCACCACTACTCAACTTGTACTCCTCAGCTTTCATATGAGGCTCTAATTCTGCGACTACTGAGCAGGCTCTCAAGCAGGCGTTATACCAATACTGAGCTTGATTTCTATAGCATCTCTGAGTACTACTGAGCCCAAATGAACAGCATGCATTCATCAAAACTACTGAGCCTGCCCTCTGCAGCCTGTGCCACAAAATTATGCAGTTGCACTCTGAATCATGTTTCTTGTAGCCACTGAATCTCAGACTATGGTACTTTTATTGCAACTAATTAGTTGGCATTCTGGAGAACATTAACCACCACTACTAAGTGCATGCTCATGTGTATGCATCTGGCCCCTAAGTACCCTGTGCAACAGGAATGCTGCTGCTACTGAATTTTCAATCTGGAGCTTGTGTTCTGCAATTAGTATGCCTGTGACCTTAAGCACCGTGATGCAACATTGTTGTCTGAAGTATTCCTCTAGTGTCTACTTGCTTGTATTCCAAAGGATAAGTCCTCTCTCTCCTAAACCTGTGATCTTGGTAGACATGAAAAATCATCTGAACTTTCACTCTGAAATGTTTTTCCCACAGCTTGGAAACTTGAATTCTGAAGTACCCAAATGAAAGGTTGCTGCTATGAGCAATGAATGATGCTAGGATTCTTGGCCTCTGAAAGAGAGGAATTCAATCTGGGGCCAGTAATGAGGCTTGATCTCTTAGAACTTTTGTGTAATGAAGTTTTACTAAATTGTCAAAGAGACAGAGAAAGTTTCTGACATAGACATCAGAAGGGGTCAGAAAACAGTGCCCCCCTGCTAGTTTTTTAGCAAGTAATTATAGAAAATAATAATAATTATAGCAAGTAACTAGAGAAAAGAAATGCTTCAAAACTGAGGGAGTGGTACCAGGCACCTCACCCAGAGCATGCATTTTAAGATAGCGTTGGCAGAAGGTTAGTTATCTTGGGCCATAAAAAAACTGACATGAATTTTGAAGAAAGTCAGATTTCCAAGCAAATACTGAGTTCATTAACATAGTTTAAGGGAACATATCCATGAGTAAAAGATACTGATTTGCTGAGCCACTATGTGTTCTGAGTCTTAGGCAGAACTGACTTGAAGAAAGAAGATTCTAAGGTAAATACATAGCTCATCAACATAGCTTAAGAAAAAAATTCTATATTTTAGAAAAGTTAGTTTCAGGTGGAACCAGATGTCATCACGGCAACACAGAATTTTAAAAGAAAGCTTGTTTTAATTTTTGTGTAGAGAAGGGAAGAAAAAAAAAAAAAGCCTGACCTTTGTAGTCTATGTTTCTCTGCTTAGGAATCCCTAGCCAACACAGTTTTGCCTGATTACAAGTTCATTTATTGCAACAGGTGTGTGCTAGAGTACTCTTCAGCATGTGTCTCATCATAACAGGACCAACCTTTTAGTACATAGGCCATTAACAACAGATTCATGATCTAGATGAGATATGCTCAGTACTGAGCTAAATTATGATATAGAGAACACGTGCTGCATCTCCTAAGCTTTCATTCTAGAGCACACTTCTGACTAACCTTGTGCCAGTGCTCCAGTGCATATGTGTCACAATGAGTGGGATGACACTCTGGAGCCTTCATCCCACCACTACAGAGTCTGAGTTCTAGAGTACTAGTGCTAAATCTACTGAGCTTGTGATCTGGAGAAGATACCCTGGTACTAGTGTGCTTGCATTTTAGAGTAGTCTGTCTGAAACCAGTTAACCTGAAACGTGGGAAGATGAATCCAGTCACTACTGGACCTGCATTCGAGAGCACACTTAGCACCACCACACAGCACATGCTTTACAGCAGGATGGCTAGAACTGCTCAGTTGCTTTCTGAACATGTAGTTTTTACTACTAGACTTACATTCTATAGCAGATATTCCACAACTACTGGGCCTGTGCTTTAAAACTAGGATATGCCAAATGCTTTCCTTGACTTCTACAGCATGGGTCTCACTATCACTCAGACTAATTTTAGATCAGCTATACTGCTATTACTGAGTTTGTTCTCAGGATCATGTCTGAAGCCATGATTTATAGCACACCTACTGCCACAATGGAGTCTGTGCATTATAACTATCATGCCACAAATGAGCCTTCCCTCTAGATTATATGTATGATTATAAGTACTGTTTTTCACCTTGGAGCATAATTCTCACTTCTACTGAACCCTGGCTCTTAGGTACACATGCTACAATTACTGAACATCACTCTTTAACACTCATCACAACTGAGCTTCACCCTAAGTAAGTGTACTGTAACTAATCAGCCCACACAGTAGACTATGAATTGATGACTAATTTTATGGCAATCAGGAGCACATATCCTGTCAGTAGTGAGATTGTGCTCGAGAACACAGGTGCTGCAACTACTGAGTTTTCACTGTGGAGCACATATCCCACTGTTGTGAAATAGTAGTCTATAGTAGGTGTGCCAAAGTTACTGACTTTGCACTCTGGAGAACTTATCACTCATTACTGAGTATGCACTCTAAGCATATGTGCTTCCACTTGTGATCCTGTGTGTATGGTAACTAGCTGCAGTTACTCTTCTTGCACTGTGGGGTATATATTCCACAACTACTGAGACTAAATTCCAGAAATCACATGAAACAATTACTGAACTTGGACTGTGGATAAGATCTCCCATGACTACTCACCTTGCACTCAGGAGTATGGACATTGCAATTACTGAGCTTGAAATAAGAGGTTAGTATTCTGCCACTACTAGCATGTACTCTAAGGCAGGTGTCTTGCCAATATTGAGCCTGGCTTCTATAACATCTCTGAGTACCATTGAACCAATTGTGTACACCAGGCATGCCTCAAAACTACTAGATCACCCTGTGTAATATGTGTTCCACAACATCTCAATTTGCATCTAAACCATGTTACTTGCTGCTACTGTACCACACTTTATTTCACTCTTGTTGCAACTTGTGATCTGGCACCTTGTAGCACATTATCTACCACTACTGAGCACATACTAAAATGCATGCATCTGGTCAATCCAGAGCCTTTGTTCCAGAGCAAGCATGCCACAGTTACTGAAATTGTGCTCTGGAATTTATGTTTTACAACTACTATGCCTGTGACATTTAGCATTATGCTACAGTGACATAGCATGTTGTCTGCTGCATTCCTCCAGTATCCATCGGGCTTCTATTCCAAAGCAAAAATCCTGCCTTCATAACCTGAATATTTGCGTAGACAAGACAAAACTGCTGAGCTTGCCCTCTAAAATTTGTGCCTCAATACTAATGAGCTCAGATGTTTTTATCAAATATACATCACTTCTGATCAATGTTCTAAGTCTTATGTACAAAGACCACAATCTAAATTATGCCTACAGCAATAACTGAACTTGGACATGGAGCACATGCCCTGCTTCTAATGAACATGATATTTGAGCACATATACCACAGACAGGTAATTAGTTTGTACTCTAGAGCAACCATTATAACTCTAGTCAGCCCACACACCTAAGCATATATACCACAACCGATTTTGCCTATGCTTTGGAACTGGCATGCCACTACTATTGAGCATATACTGTCCAACATGCTTTCACCATCCCTAAGACCTCATTTGAAACTATGTGTGCTGCAATATTGAGATTGCACTCTGAAATATGTGTCTCCTCACTATCGAGGCCACCATCCACAGCACGGGTACCACAATTCTGAGCTTCAATTCTGGAGCACCTTGATGCCACTATTGTGCCTGTGCTTTAGAGCCATGCACTGCAAGTACAATGTAGTATACAGTCCACTACTATTGAATTTGTGCTGTTGTGTATATGGCCTGCCACTACTAAGCTTGAATCATGAAACTTGCCCACTGCAACCCAAGTAAGATGGTAGGTGTTGGGAGAGGGCATTAGTGGGCAAACACATTGAACGCATAATCAAAAAAAAATCTAGCCAATCTGATCACATGGACAACAGCCTTGACTAACTCAATGAAACTAAGCCATGCAGTGTAGGGCCATCCAAGGAGGACAGGTCATGGTGGAGAAGTGTGACAGAAAGTCCACTGGAGAGGGAATCACAAACCACTTCAGTATTCTTACCTTGAAAACCCCACAAACAGTAAGAAAAGGTGAAATGATAGGATACTGAGAGAGGAACACTCCAGGTCGGTAAGTACCCAATATGCTACTGGAGATCAGTGGAGAAATAACTCAAGAAAGAGAGAAGGGATTGAGCAAAAGCAAAAACAATACCCAGTTGTGGATATGACTGGTGATAGAAGCAAGGTCCAATGTGGTAAAGAGCAACATTGTGTAGAAACCTGGAATGTTAGGTCCATGAATCAGGGCAAATTGATTTCAGTTCAATTCAGTCACTCAGTCGTGTCTGTCACTCAGTCGTGTCTGACTCTTTGCAACTCCATGAACTGCAACAGGTCAGGCCTTCCTGTCCATCATGAACTTCTGGAGTTTACTCAAACTTATGTCCATCGAGTTGGTGATGTCATGAAGCCATCTCATCCTCTGTTGTCCCCTCTCCTCCTGCCCACAAACCCTCCCAACATAAGTCTTTTCCAACATGTCAGCTCTTCACATGAGATGGCCAAAGGATTAGAGTTTGAGCTTAAGCATCAGTCCTTCCAATGAAAACCCAGGGCTGATCTCCTTCAGAATGGCCTGGTTATATCTCCTTGTACAAGGGACTCTCAAGAGTCTTCCCCAACACCACAGTGCAAAAACATCAATCCTTCGGCACTCAGCTTTCTTCATAGTGGAACTTTCACATCCATATGTGACCACTGGAAAGACCATAGCTGTAAGTAGATGGACCTTTGTTGGCAAAGTAATGTCTCTGCTTTTGAATATGCTGTCTAGGTTGGTCATAACTTTCCTTCCAAGGAGTAAGCATCTTTTAACTTCAGGGCTGCAATCACAATCTGCAGTGATTTTGGGGTCCCCAAAAATGAAGTCTGACACTGTTTCCACTGTTTCCCCATCTATTTCCCATGAAGTGATGGGACCAGATGCCATGTTCTTCGTTTTCTGAATGTTGAGCTTTAAGCCAACACTTTCACTTTCATCAAGAGGCTTTTTAGTTCCTCTTCACTTTCTGCCATAAGGGTGGTGTCATCTGCATATCTGAGGTTATTGATATTTCTCCCAGCAATCCTGATTCCAGCTTGTGCTGCTTCCAGCCCAGTGTTTCTCAGGGTGTGCTTTACATGTAAGTTAAATAAGCAGGGTGACCATATACAGACTTGATGTACTCCTTGAAGTGGTCAAACAGGAGATGACAAGAGTGAACATTGACATTCTAGAAATAAGTGAGCTAAAATGGCCTGAAAAGGATGAATTTAAGGAATCCCTTAGAAGAAATGCAGTAGCCATCATGGCCAACAAAAGAGTCTGAAATGCGGAACTTGGATGCAATGTCAAAAACGACAGAATGATCTCCATTCATTTCTGAGGGAAACCATTCAATATCGTGGTAATCCAAGCTTATGTCCCAACAAATAATGCTCAAGAAGCTGAAGTTAAATGTTTCTATGAAGACCTAAAAGATCGTCTAGAACAAAAAAGATGACCATTTCATTTTACAGGACTGGCATACAAAAGTAGGAAGTCAAGAAACACCTGGAGTAACAGGCAAATTTGGCCTTGGAGTAAGGAATGAAGCAGGGCAATGGCTAATAGATTTTGGCCAAGAGAATACACTGGTCATAGCAAACACCCTCTTCCAACAACACAAGAGAAGGCTCTGCACATGGACATCACCAGACGATGAACACCAAAATTAGATTGACTGTATTATTTGCAGCCAAAGATGGGGAAGCTCTATACAGTCAGCAAAAACATGACTGGAAGCTGACAGTGGCTCAGTTCATGCACTCATTATTGCCAAATTCAGACTGAAATGTAAGAAAGAAGGGAAAACCACTATACCATTCAGATATGACATAAATCTAATCCTTTATCATTGTATAGTGAAACTGAGAAATATATTTAAGGGACTAGATCTGATAGAGTGTCTGATGAACTATGGACGGAGGTTCAAGACATTGTAGAACAGACAGGGATCAAGACCACCCCCTCTGAAGAGAAATGCAATATAACACAATGGCTGTCTCAGGAGGCTGTACAGATACCTATAAATAGAAGGAAGAGAAAAGCAAAGGGCAGAAGGAAAGATATAAGCATCTGAATGCAGAGTTCCAAAGAACAACAAGGAGTGATAAGAAAGTCTTCCTCACCAATCAATCCAAAGAAATAGAGAAAAACAGAATGGGAAAGACTAGAGATCTCTTCAAGAAAATTACAGATACCAAGGGAACATTTCATACAAATATGGGCTCAATAAAGAACAGAAATTGTAGAGACCTAACAGAAGCAGAAGATATTCAGATGAGGTTGCAAGAATACACTCAAGAACTGTAAAACGAAAGATCTTCATGACCCAGATAGTCACGATGCTGTGATCACTCATACTCACCCATAGCCAGACATACTGGAATGTGAAGTCAAGTGGACCTTAGAAAGCATCACTACAAACAAAGCTAGTGGAGGTGATGGAATTCCAGTTGAGATTTTTCAAATCTTGAAAGATGATGCTGTGTAAGTGCTGCACTCGATATGTCAACAAATTTGGAAAACTCAGCAGTGGCCACAGAACTGGAAAAGGTCGGTTTTCATTTCAATCTCAAATAAAGTAATTACCAAGGAATACTCAAACTTCTGCACAATAGCAATCATCTCACACACTAGTAAAGTAATGTTCTCCAAGGCAGGCTTCAGCAATACGTGAACCGTGAAATTCCAGATGTTCAAGCTGGTTTTAGAAAAGGCAAAGGAACCAGAGATCAAATTGACAACATCTACTGGATCACCAAAAAAGCAAGAGAGTTCCAGAAATGCATCTATTTCTGCCTTATCAACTATACCAAAGCCTTTGATTCTGTGGATCACAACAAACTGAGGAAAAATTCTGAAAGAGATATGCATACCAGACCACCTGACTGCCTTTTGAGAAACTTATATGCACGTCAGGAAACAACAGTTAGAACTGGACATGGAAAAACCGACTGGTTCCAAATAGGAAAAAAGTATGTCAAGATGTATCTTGTCACCCTGTTTATTTACCTTATATGCAGAGTACATCATGAGAAATGCTGGACTGGAAGGAGCACAAGCCGGAATCAAGATTGTCGGGAGAAATATCAATAACCTCAGGTATGCAGATGACACCACCCTTATGGCAGAAAGTGAAGAGGAACTAAAAAGTCTCTTGATGAAAGTGAAAGAGGAGAGTGAAAATGTTGGTTTAAAGCCCAACATTCACAAAACTAAGATCATGGCATCCAGTCCCTTCACTTCATGGGAAATAGATGGGGAAACAGTGGAAACTGTGTCAGAATTTATTTTGGGGGGGTTCCAAAATCACTGCAGATTGTGATTGCAGCCATGAAGTTAAAAGACACTTACTCCTTGGAAAGAAAGTTATGACCATCCTAGATAGCATATTAAAAAAGAGACATTATTTTGCCAATAATATTCCGTCTAGTCAAGGCTATGTTCTTTCCAGTGGTCATATGTGGTTGTGAGAGTTGGACTGTGAGGAAAGCTGAGTGCCACAGGATTGATGCTTTTGAACTATGGTGTTTTAAAAGAGTTTTGCGAGTCCCTTGGACTGCAAGGAGATTCAGCCAGTCCATCCTAAATGAGGTCAGTCCTGGGTTTTCATTGGAAGGACTGATGCTTAAGCTGAAACTTGTGGATAGTTGACTCATTGGAAAAGACCTGATGCTGAAAGGGATTGGGGGCAGGAGGTGAAGGGGACGACAAAGGATGAGATGGCTGGATGGCATCACCGACTCGATGGACATGAGTTTGAGTAAACTCCGGAAATTCATGATGGACAGTGAGGTCTGGCCTGCTTCAATTCATGGGGTCGCAAAGAGTAGGACATGACTAAGTGACTGAACTGAACTAACTGATCTCATGGATGGTTTTGATCACCACTTCCTGTACAATGTTGGAATCCTCCATAGATTCATTAGGTTATAGATTGTCTAGTACTCTGTGTGTGAGATCTAACCCTTAAAACCATATGATATTTCCATTCTATAATCATAAGGAATTTGATTAAAGGAAAGAAATAGATGAAAACAATAGAATGGGAATGACTAGAGATCTCTTCAAGAAAACTAGAGATACAAAGGGAATACTTCATGAAAAGACAGGCATAATAAAGACAGAAACCTTGTGAGCCTAGCATGAAATTAAAAGACACATACTCCTTGGAAGAAAATTATGACCAATCTAGATAGCATATTCAAAAGCAGAGACATTACTTTGCCAATAAAGGTCCATCTAGTCAAGGCTATGGTTTTTCCAGTGGTCAAGTATGAATGTGAGAGTTGGACTGTGAAGAAGGCTGAGCGCTGAAGAATTGATGCTTTTGCACTGTGGTGTTGGAGAAGACTCTTGAGAATCCTCTCGACTGCAAAGAGATCCAACCAGTCCATTCTGAAGGAGATCAGCCCTGGGATTTCTTTGGAAGGAATGGTGCTGAAGCTGAAACTGCAGTACTTTGGCTACCTGAAGTGTTATCTCACTGGAAAAGTCTCTGATGCTTGGAGGTATTGGAGGCAGGAGGAAAAGGGAACAACAGAGGATGAGATGGCTGGATGGCATCACTGACTTGATGGATATGAGTTTGAGTGAACTCCGGGAGTTGGTGATGGACAGGGATGCCTGGGGTACTGAAATTCATGGGGTTGCAAGGAGTTGGTCACGACCTAGTGCCTGAACTTAACTGAACTGGTGGAGGCTTTTGGATGTGATCTTATCGATTAATGTCTCCTATAGTTAAGAGGCCTCTTGTGTTCTCAGGTTTTGGATTTAAACCTCCTGCCTCTGGTTTTCAGTCTTATACTTACAGTAGCCTCAAGACTTCTCCATGCATACAGACTGATGACAAAACATCTAGGTTAATGGAGAAAAGATTCTCCACAGTGAGGGACACCCAGAAAAGTTTGCTGAGTTACATGGAGAAGAGAAGAGGGAGAGGTGAAGAGGAGAAGAAGAGGGGAATGAAAAGGAAAGAGAGCAAGCTAGCCAGTAATTAAATTCCCTATGTGCTCTCCATGGCCTGGAACACACAGAGTGGTTCACGGAGTTACAAAGAGAAGAGGTAGGGAGGAAATAGAAGTGACCGGGAGAAAAGGGGGAGGTCTAAAGGAGACAGACAAACCTAGCCAGTAATCATTTCCTGAAGTGTTCTCCACAGCTTGGAATAGAGAAGGAAATTCAGAGTTGGGTAGAGAATAGAACAGGGAGGGAAGAGATAGAGGTGACCTAGGGGAGAAAAAGGAGGTTAAAAAGGGGGAGAGGGCAATCAAGCCAGTAATCACACTTCTAAGTAAAAATGGGTACTGAAGATTGGATTCTTAAAGGTACAAAATTGATAACGAATACCAAAAAAGCAAAGATTAAAAACCTAGAATATAGGTTAGACTCTCAAAAATATAATATTAAAAAAAATCACAAAAATATTTTTTAAAATATGTGAAATTTGCTTTTAAAATAGGGTCTTTTGGCAAAGTAATAGTAGGTTATAAAAACAAAAAAAATAAAGTGGTAATAAAGGACTTACAATTAAAAATTAAAAATAAAAAAATGATAATAGTAAAAATATATCTTTGAATATCTCTGGAGCTTTAGTGGGTCAGCAGTTTCAGATAGCTTCTTGTTCCAGCTTACAGTTCTCAAGGTCTATAGGCCTCTTCCAATGTAGTCAGTGCTAACTACAGGTTTTTGGTTTTTTTTTTTTTAACTTTTAATTTTTACTTTATTTTACATTACAATACTGTGTTGGTTTTGCCATACATTGGCATGAATCCATCATGGGTGTCATGTTTGTGAACGCATGTAACTACAGGGTTTTAATCTGTTGCACCTGTCACTTCCAAAGTGGTTCCCTTTGTTTATTTTGGCTTCTTCTTTTTGCAAATCTCTTCAGTCTAATTTGTGCCCTGACACAAAGGGGCGAAGGTGGTCACTTATTTAGGCTCAATTGTTCAATCATTCTATGTGGAGGGAGGAACACTGCAAACAAATATCACTGGCATGTGTGGGGAGTTCTGGCAGTGTCTTGGCCACACTGGGTTTGCTCCCACTCATGGTATGTGTGTTTTCTCAGTCTACACTGCTCAGGCTCCAAGTTGCTCTGCAGGGGAACTGTCTCAAGTGGGCCCTGGTTGAGTGTACTTCCCAGGTCTAAGCCACTCAGGTTCAGGTTCTCAGATACTCTACAGAGGCACAGACTGTTGGGCCTGTGTTTTGTGCTCTTCCTGGGTCTGAGCAGTTCAGGCGACCAGGTACTTGATGAGCACACTCTCCTCACGTGTGGTGGTGTGTCTTATCACCTCCCCCTTCTCGGCCATTCATTTTCCTGGGTTCACAGTGGAAGTGCTGTCTCAGGTGTGCTGTGTGTCTCCTCTGGAGAGCTGATCTTTGGCTGTGACCCTCCAAATGGATGTCAACTGTCAAGGATCCCAGGAATACTTGATTAGGTATTGGGAGACTGCTCACAGTTTGGTAGAGGATGCCATCTCTGGGGCTGAAATTTCCCCTTTCTGGCTCTGGCTGTCTCCTGCCTGCCTCTCTGCCACTGGAGGGGGATGGGCAGGTCCACAGCAGGCTAGTTCTCCTCTGGTATTTGCCCAGTCCTTTGTTCTGTGAGTGGGCCCATTAGTGCCTTAGGTTAGAGCTTTTCACAGGAAAGTTCTCTCTCTCTCTCTCTCTCTCTTTTTCTCCCTCTATCTCTGGCTGTCCCACAGTTTGAATTGCAATCTCACATTAGCTCCCTCAGAATGTCCTCAGGGCATTCAGGCCTGGTCCTTATGCTAAGCAATGCAGCACATGCCTCTCTTCAGCCCCTGCTTGCTGGTGGCAGATGTGAGCATCTGGGCTATTTCTCTGCTGGGAGTTGCTATTAGGCATGTAATCTGTGGGTTTTATCTATTTATTTATGTAGTTAGTTTTATTCCTGGTTATCTTGCCCTCTGAGATTGCAAAACTCCCCACAGACGCACTGATGAGACTGTTTCCTGGTGTTTGGAAACTTCTCTTTTACGACTCCCTCCCTGGGAAGGGTCTCTATCCCTAACTCGTTTGATTCTCTTTTTATCTTTTATCTTTTGTCCTACATCCTTTCAAAGACAATGGGCTGCCTTTCTGTGTGCCTGGTGTCCTCTACCAGCGATCAGAAGTTGTTTTGTGTCATTTACTAAGTGTTCAAATAATCTTTTGATCAATTTGTAGGAGAGAATGTGGTCTCCCCATCCTATTCCTCTACCATCTTCAGTTCAGTTCATTTCAGTTCAGTCACTCAGTCGTGTCCAACTTTTTGTGACCCCATGAATCATAGCATGCCAGGCCTCCCTGTCCATCACCAACTCCCAGAGTTCACCTAGACTCTCATCCATCGAGTCAGTGATGCCATTCAGCCATTTCAGACCACCCCCAAAATTCATCCTTAATTATCAGTTATTTTCACAATATGGAAGAAAGAAAATAAAATTGTGTTCATTGGGTGCCAGGAGCCAGCGTGAGGAACTCCACCCATGGCAAAGGTCATGAGGAAGGAAGCTTGGCATATGCAAAGGCGTGATCAAGCCTCAGGAAACCCCCTGTTCCCGAGCATCTAACCCCAAAACCAGTCTGTTTTATGCTCTCCTCTATAACCATTTTTCTTGGAGAAGGAGTAAATGTGCAGCTCCAAGGCAATAAAAATTCTTGGGTGTGACAAGAGTGTTTCAGCTTACGGACTCCTCTGAAGGTTATCTAGCCCACCTGTATAGGTTCGTCCTGCCACATGTGATTGTTTACAGCCTCCCAACCTGAGAGGCATGAGATGTTTTAGACTTACTAAAGGCAAATTCTTTTAGGGAGTTAGAAATTATTAGTATAATGGGTTGGTTAGGAATTATATTGGTGAAGGGTTCTTCATTTGTTGTATCAATAATTGCTGCTAATACACTGCTCTGGGTGGGACAAGGATGTCTCAGGTCAAACCTCTCTGCTGACAGACTAGCTCGTGTGACAGGATTATCCATACTGCTGCCACTAGGCACATGATTATTTACTACCTCTCAACCATAAACAGCACAGAGAATTTTGGAGTATTTTGAGAGTCTTAATTAGCACAGGGCTTTTTCTTCTTGTTGAGTCAATGATTGCCACTAGGCCTCCATATCCTTAGGCACCTGGGAATATATTAATGTATTTGGAATATAGAAAAGGAAATACAGTAGTTTTTGATGTTAGTAATACTGGACTTTTTGAGTTAATGCATTTTCTCTTTTGTAATATATCACTGTGCTTTGTTATAAATCACTGTGTCCTTGTTATGTAAAAATATAACTATCACTACCTTAAGACTAAATAGATCTTAAGGGGAACATTGGTGAAAGGATTTTCATTTGTTGGGCTGATGTTTGATGCTAAATCTCCATGTTCCCTACCCTTATAATGAATATAACTAACCTATAGGAGAAATAAGTATTAACCTTTAAGACTAATCATGTTAACCTTGGGTTAAATAAATTCCTTTCTTAATTGTAACTCATTACACCCTCACCTTATAGGAATGTAACTTTATTTGGAGGGTGGTGCCTGGTTTAAGAAAAAAAGAAGAAATAAGTTTTTTGGTTATCAGAAAGAAAATATCATAAAATGTCAGCAGGTCTCACTCATGGCCAGAAGATGATGTACCTTTTTTATACATTTATGTGAAGCACCTGATTTTGATAAAGGTCAGGACTGCTGACTCCCGCGTGACTCTATATTCATCCCTATGTGTAACAAAAGGTATATAAGCAAACCCAAAAATAAAGAAATCAGATCAGTTTCCAGAAAGACTGATTCCCCCATGTCACTTCTTTCTTGCTCCCGTTTTTCTGGCTGAAATCCCATCTGAAGCATGGATGCTATCCCACATAATCCAAGTTATTCAGCCTCTTTTTCTCCACTAATCTTCCTACTACACTATCCATTTCTAATCTCTCTATATCTGTGATTAAATATGTATTTTTCCAAAGACCCCGACTCCGTCCCCACCTTTGAATCACCCTGGATCCACTGGGGCTGGAACCCGGCAATTGGAGCTACTTCAGTTCAGTTCAGTCACTCAGTAGTGTCCAGCTCTTTTCTTTGGGGCTGCTTAAACTGAATCTTTCACATATGTGTTTTTCTAAAGAAATCCCTTACAGTTTTACAGTCTTACAGCCTTAATCAGATATGACATCATCAACAGATTTTCTAGTATGTTTGTTTTCTGGACATTTTTATTTCCTCTAATTTATGGATGTAACAAGAATGTTCTATTGAATGAATTTTTAAAATTACTCCTCTCTCTTGTGTGGAATGAATTGTTTACACTACTGGTGGGAGATATTTTATTGCTTGAAATCTTTTATATTCAGCTTTAACTTTTAGGGTTTTTTTTGTTTTTTGTTTTTCCTCTCTCTTTCAATTTGTTTAGACAGATAATTTTCACATTTATTTATAGTATCTTCAGAGTTTCTGTTAAGAATATGTTTCTCTTGTTGTTTAGTTGCTCAGATGTGTCTAATTCTTTGCCACTCCATGGACTATAAGTCTACCAGTCTCCTCTGTTCATGGAGATTCTCCAGGAAAGAATACTGGAGTGGTTTGCATGCTTTCCTGCAGGGGATCTTACTAGCCCATAGATGGAATTTGAATCTGCTATGGTGGATTCTTTATGGCAGAGCCAAAATAGATATTATATACATGAAACCGGCTTCAATATGAGGATTCATAAACAGTGAAAAGTTAAGAAGGAGAAGCCCAAACAATTATTTATCTTTTACCGATTAATAATAAGAAAAAAAAACTTCATCTCAATTTACCTTCGTTTATTCTTCAATTAATTTTTTTCACTGGAGGATAATTGCTTTCCAAAATTCTGTTATTTTCTGTCAAACTTCAACATGCCACTCTTTCTTAACTCATAGTTTCTCTTCAATATCATCATATCCTCTGTAAATAATTTCTTTTTACATTTCTTATGGCAAGAAATTTACTGAAAATAAATTTCCCACTTTTTTGTTCATATCAGAATATCTCCTCCTTTATTTTTAAAGGATAATATTTCTGGATATAGAAGTTAATTTCAATAGTCTTAAAAACATTTATTTATTAACATGTTGTTCATGTGCAATGAATTTACGAGGTAAACTGTGTAATTTATTGAGTTGTAATTTCTTCATAGGTTGAATAATGATATCCACTGCTTCTTCTAGAATATTTTCATCACTCCAATGGGAAACAGTCTCCAGCTGGCAGATATTTTCCATTTTCCTCTTCATCTGGGCCCTGGCATTCCTCCTTTTACTTTGGTCTTTAGAGAATTACCTAAACTGGGACATATGCATTCACATGAACGGAATAATGCAATGTGCAGTCTTTGGTTCCTGGATTGTTTTAATTAATGTAACCATTTTGGAGCTCTAACATGTTGTTGCTTGTGTAAGAATTCCATTAATTTGACAGCCAATTAACTTTTGCATTGCATATTCTATTCATTCAATCACTAGTTGAAGGACATTTGAGTCATTTCTACTTATTTCCTTTATTTCTTCTTAACCTTTATTTTTAATTTAATGATATAAAATTTTTAAATGTAATGGCTTTTTCTGCATCTATTTAGGTTATCATATGAGTTTTTATCTTTCATTTGATTAATATGGTCTGTCACATTGATTGCCTAGTGAATATTGAAGAATCCTTGCATTCCTGTAATAAACCCAACTTGATCATGTTTTATGAGCTTTTTAATGATTGTTGAATTCTGTTTGAAAAAATTTTCATGAGGATTTTGTTTGCATCTATTTACATCAGTGATATTGGACTACATTTTTCTTTCTTGGTGTTGTTTGTCTGGTGTTGGTATCAGGGTGATGGTAGCCTCGTAGAATGAGTTTTGAAGTGTTCCTTCCTCTGCAATTTTTTTGAATATTCATTTACACATCTCTAAATGTTTGATGCAATTCATCTGTGAAGCCATCTGTCCCTGGGCTTTACGCCTTTGGGAATTTTTGATTACAGCTTAAATTTGGAGCTTGTAATTGGTTTCTTCATAATTTCTATTCCATGCTCAGTCTTGGAAGAATGAGCTTTTCTAAGACTCTGTCCATTTCTTCCAAGTTATCAACTTTATTTACATAGTATTGTTCATAATAGTATCTTGTAATCCTTTGTATTTCTGCATTGGCTGTTATAACCTCTCCTTTTTCATTTCTAAGTTTATTGATTTGATACTTCACTTTTTTCTTGATGAGTCTAGCTAATGTTTTGTAAGTTTTGTTTGTCTTCTCAAAGAAGCAGATTTTAGCTTTATTAATTCTTTACTATTGTTTCTTTCATTTCTTTTTCGTTTATTTCTCCTCAGATCTTTATTATTTCTTTCCTTCTACTATTGCTTTTGCTAATATTTTCATTATTTATCAGTTATTTTAGGTGTAAATTGAGGTTGTCTATTCGATGCTTTTTTTGTCGCTTGAGTTAGGAATTCATTGCTATAAACTTCCCTCTTAGAATTGTTTTTGCTCCATTCCATAGGTTTTGGGTTTCACGATTTCATTGTCATTTGTTTATAGATTTTTTTTTCCCCTTTTCATTTCTTCAGTTAACTGTTAGTTCTCAGAAACTTGTTTAATCTCCATATGTTTATGTATCTTACAATTTTTTTTTCTTCTAATTGATATCTAGTCTTGTAGTATTGTGGTCAGAGAAGATGATTTATATGATTTCAATTTTGCTGATTTTACTGAAGTTTTATTTGTGACCCAAGATGTGGTCTATCCTGGAGAATGTCCCATGTGCACTTGAGAATAAGGTGTATTCTTATGCATTTGGCTGGCGTGTCCTGAAGATGTCAATGAGATCCATCTCATCTCATGTATCATTAAAGAAATGTGTTCCCTTACTAATTTTCTGTTTTGATGATTTGTCCATTTTTGTGAGTGGGTGTTAATGTCTACTATGACTTTGTTACTGTCAATTTCTATTTTTATATCTGTTAGTGTTTGTCTTATATGTTGAGGTGTTCCTATTTTGGTGGCATCAGTCAGTTCAGTCGCTCAGTTGCGTCCGACTTTTTGTGACCCCATGAATCGCAGCATGCCAAGACTCCCTGTCCATCATCAACTCCCGGAGCTTACTCAGAGTCATGCCCATCGAGTCGGTGATGCCATCCAATCATCTCATCCTCTGTCATTCCCTTCTCCTTCTGCCCCCAATCCCTCCCAGCATCAGAGACTTTTTCAATGAGTCAGCTCGTCGAATGAGGTGGCCAAAGTACTGGAGTTTCAGCTTTAGCATCATTCCTTCTAAAGTACACTCAGGACTCTCTTTTAGAATGGATTTGTTGGATCTCCTTGGAGTCCAAGGGACTCTCAATAGTCTTCTACAACACCACAGTTCAAAAGCATCAATTTTTCAGCTCTCAGCTTTCTTCATAGTCCAACTTTTACATCCAAGCATGACTACTGGAAAAACCATAGCCTTGACTAGACAAACTTTTGTTGAAAATTATGTATCTGGTTATGAATATGCTATCTAAGTTGGCAGATGCTTTCAAGGAGTAAGCGTCTTTTTTTTTTTTTTTTTCATGGCTGCAATCACTATCTGCAGTGATTTTGGAGCTCCAAAAAATAAAGTCTGACACTGTTTCCACGTTTCCCCATCTATTTGCCATGAAATGATGGGACCAGATGCCATGATCTTCGTTTTCTGAATGTCGAGCTTTAAGCCAACATTTTCACTTTCCTCTTTCACTTTCATCAAGAGGCTTTTTAGTTCCTCTTCATTTTCTGCCATAAGGATGGTGTCATCTGCATATCTGAGGTTATTATTATTTATCCTGGCAATCTTGATTCCAGCTTGTGCTTCTTCCAGCCCAGTGTTTCTCATGATGTACTCTGCACAGAAGTTAACTGAGTGGGGTGACAATGTACAGCCTTGACATGATCCTTTTCCAGAAACCCATCCATTGTTCCATGTCCAGTTCTAACTTCTGCTTCCTTACCTGCATATAGGTTTCTCAAGAGGCAGGTCAGATGGCCTGTTATTCCCATCTCTTTCAGAATTTTCCACAGTTTATTGTGATCCACACAATCAAAGACTTTGACATAGTCAAAAAAATAGATATTTACAATTGCTATATGTTTGTCTTTGCTTGAGCCCTTGATCGTTATGTAGTGCCCCTCCTTATCTCTTGCAATCTTTTTTAAATTAAGGCCTATTTTGTTTGATATGAGGATTTCTACTCCATCTTTATTTTGCTTCCCATTTCCATGGAATACATTTTGCCATCTTCTCACTTCCAGGCTACATGTGTCTTTAGGTCCGAAGTGGGTTTCTTGTAGACATCATGTATATGGGTCTTTTTCTTTAAAATTAATTTATTTTAATTGGAGACTAATTACTTTACAATATTGTTGCGGTTTTTGCCATACATTGACTTGAATCCATCTTGGGTTTACATTTCTTTTTCATCCTGAACCCACCTCCCACTACCCTCCGTATCCCATCCCTCAGAGTTTTCCCAGTGCACTGGCTTTGAGTGTCCTGTTTCATGAATCAAAGTTGGACTGGTGATTTTTTTCACATATGGTAACATACATGTTTCAGTGCTAGTGTCTCAAATCATCTCATTCTGGGCTTTTCCCACAGAGTCCAAAAGTCTCTTTATATCTGTGTCTCTTTTATACACTATGGTCACAGCGTATCTGTGACCATATATGCTGCACTGAGTGTATGGTCATCATTATCATCTTTCTAGTTTCCATATATGTGCATGATATATTGGTATTTTTTCCTTCTGAAATACTTCACTCTGTATAATAGGCTCTAGTTTCATCCACCTTATTAGAACTGATTCAAATGCATTCATTTTCAATAGCTGAGTAATATTCCATTGTGTTTATGTACCACTGCTTTCTTATTCATTTGTCTGCCAAAGGACGTCTAAGTTACTTCCATGTCCTAGCTATCATTAACAGTGCTGTGATGAACATTGGAGTAAACATGTCATTTCAATTCTGGTTTCCTTAGTGGGCAGGAACTTGTCAACCAATTCCAAATACTCTAATTTATATCTCTTAACCCCAACCTCCTACTCCATTGCTCCCCCTGCTCCCTCAGTCTTGGAAGCCACAAGTCTGTTCTCTTATGTCCATCAGTGTGTTTCCGTTTCATACGTGTATTCATTTTTGTCATATCTTATATTGCACATTTAAGTGATATCATTTGTTGTTTGTCTTTCTCTGTGTATCTCACTCGCTTCACTTAGTCTGATCTTCTCTTGGTTCATGCATGTTGACTCAAATGGCCTTATTGTTATAGCTGTACAGATTCTTGTATCCTTTTAACAATACATAGAGGTATTCATCTGTGGTTACTTTCCTGGATATAATATGAAAACGTGTGTAGTACACTACTCTTGGGATAGTATGTCCATCTGAGTCTGTCTTAGGATTTCATACGTATGTCAGTGAATTCATTTCAGTTCTGCACTCATGTCTGACTCTGTGACCGTGTTCATCACCAGTCCCTGGATCCTGCTCAATCTCATGTCCATCAATCACCAGTTAATGGATATTTGAGTCATTTCATATATACATTTCTTTTAATGCTTTCTTTGTTTTTAGTTTAATAATTTTCAGTATTTTTTTTAATTCAATGGCTCAAAAACAATGAAAATAAAATTTTGATGTAATAACTTTAGAAGATTTTGTTACTTTCAGTGAAACATCAACATGAATCAGCCAAAGTTATACATATATCTTCTCAGTCTTGTAACTCCCTTAAATCTCCCTGTCCATCCCACCCCTCTAGATTTACAAAGAGCCCATGTTTAAATTTCCTGAGACATACAGAAAACTCAGTTCAGTTCAGTTCTGTGGCTCAGTCATGTCCAACTTTTTGGAACTGCATGAATCGCAGAACTCCAGGCCTCATTGTGCATCACCAACTCCCAGAGTTCACTCAGACTCGCGTCCATTGAATCAGTGATGCCATCCAGCCATCTCATCCTCTGTCGTCCCCTTATGCTCCTGCCCCCAATCACTCCCAGCATAAAAGTATTTTCCAATGAGTCAACTCTTCGCATGAGGTGGCCAAAGTACTGGAGGTTCAGCTGTAGCATCATTCCTTCCAAAGAACATCCGGGACTGATCTCCTTCAGAATGGACTGGTTGGATCTCCTTGCAGTCTAAGGGTCTCTCAAGAGTCTTCTCCAACATCACAGTTCAAAAGCATCAATTCTTCAGCGTTCAGCCCTTCTCACAGTCCAACTCTTACATCCATACATGACTACTGCCCTGAGGCATACAGCAAATTACTCTTGTCTATCTATTTTACATATGGTAATGTAAGTTTCCATATTACTCTTTCCATACATCTCAACCTTTCCCAATGTCCATTATTCTGTTCTCTGTCTGTTCAAGCTGGTTTTAGAAAAGGCAGAGGAACCAGGGATCAAATTGCAAACATCTGCTGGATCATCGAAAAAGCAAGAGAGTTCCAGAAAAACATCTATTTCTGCTTTACTGACTACGCCAAAGCCTTTGACTGTATGGATCACAATTAACTGTGAAAAATACTGATAGAGATGGGAATACCAGACCACCTGACCTGCCTCTTGAGAAATCTGTATGCAGGCAAGGAAGCAACAGCCAGAACTGGACATGGAACAACAGACTGGTTCCAAATAGGAAAAGGAGTATGGCAAGTCTGTATATTGTCACCCTGCTTATTTAACTTACATGCAGAGTACATCATGAGAAACACTTGACTGGAAGAAACACAAGCTGGAATCAAGGTTGCCAGGAGAAATATCAATAACCTCAGATATGCAGATGACACCACCCTTATGGCAGAAAGTGAAAAGGAACTAAATGCCTCTTGATGAAAGTAAAAGTGGAAAGTGAAAAAGCTGGCTCAAGGTCAACATTAAGAAACTGAAGATCATGGCATTCGGTCCTATCACTTCATGGGAAATAGATGGAGAAACAGTGGAAACAGTGTCAGATTTTATTTTTGGGGGGCTCCAAAATCACTGCAGATGGTGACTGTGGCCATAAAATTAAAAGATGCTTACTCCTTGGAAGAAAAGTTATGACCAACCTAGATAGTATATTCAGAAGCAGAGACATTACTTTGCCGACTAAGGTCCATCTAGTCAAGGCTATGGTTTTTCCAGTGGTCATGTATGGATGTGAGAATTAGACTGTGAAGAAGGCTGAGCGCCAAAGAATTTATGCTTTTGAACTGTGGTGTTGGAGAAGACTCTTGAGAGTCCCTTGGACTGCAAGGAGATCCAACCAGTCCATTCTGAAGGAGATCAGTCCTGGAATTTCTTTGGAGGGAATGATGCTAAAGCTGAAACTCCAGTACTTTGGCCACATCATGAGAAGAGTTGATTCATTGGAAAATGCTCTGATGCTGGTAGGGATTGGCGGCAGGAGGTGAAGGGGACGACCGGGGATGAGATGGCAGGATGGCATCATGGACTCGATGGACGTGAGTCTGAGTGAACTCCGGGAGTTGGTGATGGACAAGCAGGCCTGGCGTGCTGCGATTCATGGTGTCGCAAAGAGTCGGACCTGACTGAGTGACTGAACTGAACTAAACTGAACTGAGATACACAGATGACACCACCATTTCTATGAAGACAGTGAAGAGGAACTAAAGAGACTCTTGAAAAAAGTGAAAGACTGAAAAAACTGCTTAAACTTCCACATTCAAAAAATCAACAATGGCATTCAGTCCCATCACTTCATGGCAAATAGTTGGGAAAACAATGGAAACAGTAAGAAACGTCATTTTCTGGGCTTCAAAGTCAATGCAGATGGTTCCTTCAGCCATCAAATTAAAAGATGCACCCTCCTTGGAAGGAAACTTAAGACCAAGCTAGACAGCATGTTAAAAAGCAGAAAGACTACTCAGCAACAAAGGGCCACATAGTCAAATGTATGTTTTTCCACTATTCAAGTACATATGAAAATATTAAAATATGGATGAAAGAAAAACATCATTAGAATATATTAAAGCATGCATATGGAATTTAGATACATGGTAATGATGACCTTATATGTGACACAGCAAAAGAAACACAGAAACACATAAATAGCAGAATTGTGGAATCTGTGGGAGAAGGCAAGAGTGGGATGATTTGAGAAAAGAGCATTGAATCATGTATATTCAGTGCAGTTCAGTTCAGTCGCTCAGTCGCATCTAACTGTTTGCAACACCATGAATTGCAGCATGCCAGGCCTCCTTGTCCATCACCAGCTCCCGGATTTGACTCAAACTCAAGTCCATCGAGTTGGTGATACCATCCAGCCATCTCATCCTCTGTCATCCCTTTCCCCTCCTGGCCCCAGTCCCTAATAGCATCAGAGACATTTCCAATGAGTCAACTCTTCGTATGAGGTGGGCAAAGTACTGGAGCTTCAGCTTTAGCATCATTCCTTCCAAAGAACACCCAGGACTGATCTTCAGAAAGGATTGGTTGGATATCCTTTCAGTCCAAGGGATTCTCAAGAGTGTTTTCCAACACCACAGTTCAAAAGCATAAATTCTTCATCACTCAGCTCTCTTCACAAGTCCAACTCTCACATCTGTACGTAACTACTGGAAAAATCATAGCCTTGACTAGATGGATTTTTGTTGGCATAGTGATGTCTCTGCTTTTGAATATGCTATCTAGAATGGTCATAACTTTCCTTCCAAGGAGTAAAGATGTTTTAATTTCATGGTTACTGTCACCATCTGCAGTGATTTTGGAGCCTCCCCAAAGTAAAGTCTGACATGGTTTCCACTGTTTCCCCATCTATTTCCCATGAAGTGATGGGACTAGATGCCATGATCTTTGTTTTCTGAATCTTGAGGTTTAAACCAACCTGTTCACTCTTCTCTTTCACTTTCATCAAGAGGTTTTTTAGCTCCTCTTCACTCTCTGCCATAAGGGTAGTGTCATCTGCATATATGAGGTCATTGATATTTCTCCCAGCAATCTTGACTCCAGCTTCTGCTTCTTCCAGCCCAGCACTTTTCATGATGTAATCTACATAGAAATTAAATAAACAGGGTGACAATATACAGCCTTGATGTACTCCTGTTCCTATTTGGAACCAGTCTGTTTTTCCATGTCCAGTTCTAACTGTTGCTTCCTTACTTGCATATAGATTTCTCAAGAGGCAGGTCAGGTGGTCTTGCATTCCCATCTCTTTCAGAATTTTTCACAGCTTATTATGATCCTAGAAACTTCAAAATACAATATTAAAAATAGAAAAAGAAACAAATTATAACAAATATAAAATATATATGAAATTTGCTTTAAAAATTAGGCCTTTTTGCAAGGTAATAGTAGGTTATAAAAAGGAAAATTGAAGAAGTAATAAAGAAGTTACAAAACTGAAACATTGATAATAGTAAAAATATATCTAGGAATTTCTCTGGAGCTGTTGTGGGCAGCGTGGGATGAGTTCACTTTCAGATAGTTCCTTGTTTGAGCTTTCAGTACATCTCAGTGTCTACAGGCCCTTTCCAATGCTTCAGTTCAGTTCAGTCGCTCAGCCTTGTTCAACTCGGAGACCCCATGGATCGCAGCAGGCCAGGCTTCCCTGTTCATCACGAACTCCCGGAGTTCACATAGACTCACGTCCATCGAGTCAGTGATGCCATCCAGCCATCTCATCCTCTCTTGTTCCCTTTTCCTCCTGCCCCTAATCTCTCCCAGCATCAGAATATTTCCCAATGAGTCAAAACTTTGCATGAACTGGCCAAACTACTGGAGTTTCAGCTTTGGTATCATTCCCTCCAAAGAAATCCCAGGACTGATCTCCTTCAGAATGGACTGGTTGGATCTCCTTGCAGTCCAAGGGATTCTCAAGAGTCTCCTCCAACACCACAGTTCAAAAGCATCAGTAATTCGGGGCTCAGCCATCTTCAAAATCCAACTCTCACATTCATACACGACCACAGGAAAAACCATAGCCTTGACTAGATGGATCTGAGTTGGCAAAGTAATGTCTCTGCTTTTGAATATACTATCTAGGTTGGTCATAACTTTCTTCCAAGGAATAAGTGTCTTTTAATTTCATGGCTGCAATCATCATCTGCAGTGATTTTGGAGCACAGAAAGATAAAGTCTGACACTGTTTCCACAATTTCTCCGTCTATTTCCCATGAAGTGATGGGACTGGATGCCATGATTTTCGGTTTCTGAGTGTTGAGGTTTAAACTAAATTTTTCACTCTCCACTTTCACTTTCATCACGAGGCTTTTTAGTTCCTTTTCACTTCTTGCCATAAGGGTGGTGTCATCTGCATATCTGAGGTTATTGATATTTCTCCCGGCAATCTTGATTCCAGCTTGTGCTTCTTGCAGCCCAGCATTTTTCATGATGTGCTCTGCATATAATTTAAATAAGCAGGGTGACAATATACAGTCTCGACGTACTACTTTTCCTATTTGGAACCAGTCCGTTGTTCCATGTCCAGTTCTAACTGTTGCTTCCTGACCTGCATATAGGTTTCTCAAGATGCAGGGCAGGTGGTCTGGTATTCCCATCTCTTCCAGAATTTTCCACAGTTTATTGTATCCACCCAATCAAAGGCTTTGGCATAGTCAATAAAGCAGAAGTATATGTTTTTCTGGAACTCTCTTGCTTTTTCCATGATCCAGCAGATGTTGGCAATTTGATCTCTGGTTCCTCTGCCTTTTCTAAAACCAGTTTGAACATCATGAAGTTCATAGTCATTGGTAACTACAGGGTTTTAATCATCTGCACCTGTCACTCCCAGAGCGGTTCCCTCTTCTTTGTCTCTTTTGGCTTCTTTGGTTTGCAAGTCTCATCAGTGTTTAATTTCCAACCTGACACAAGGGGGCAAAGGCGGTCATTATATTTAGGCTTACTTGTTCAGTTGTATATGGGGAGAGGTACATAGGAAACAGATATTGCTGGTGTTTGTGTTTAGGGAGTGGATACAGTGAATGGACCACACTTGTTTTGCCCCAGAACACAGTGGCATGTGCTTTTTAGGTCTACACTTCTCAGGCTCCAGGTTGCTCTGCAGGGGTACTGTCCAAAGAGGGCTCTGCATTTCATGCACCTCCAAGGTCTAAGCTTCTCAGGTTCAGGTTGTTGAGTGCTCTGCAAAGGAACATATTTGGCTGGGCTTGCATTTTGTGCCTTTCCCAGGTCTGAGCAGCTCAGACGACCAAGTGCTTGGAGACCACACTGTTCCAAGCAAGTGGTACATCATAATCACCTACCCTGTTGAGGCCATTCAGTCCCAGGTTTACTTTGAGTACACCATCTCTGGTGTATCATGTGTCTCTTCTGGGCAGCTGATCTCAGACTGTGACCCTCTTGGCAGATGTCAACCATCCAGGATTCCAGGAAGACATCATTAGCAACTGGTAGCCTGCTCATAGTTTGGAGGAGGATGCTGGTCTCTGGATCCTACATTGCCCCTTGCCTTTCTGGCTCTGACTGCTGCACACCTGCCTCTCTGCCTCGGCCAGGGGTAGGGACCTTTAGGAAGCTGCCTAGCTCTTCTTTGGTATTCATTCTATCCTTTGCTTTTTCAAAAACAATTGGATGCCTTTCTGGATGTCCAGTGTGCATTGCCAGCATCCAGGAAATATTTTATGGAAGTTACTCAGCATTCAAATGATCTTTTGATGAATTTGTGGGGGAGCAAATAGTTACCCCATTCTATTCCTCTGCCATCTGGGGACAGCCCACTGGATCTTGTTTTTGTACCTATTCAGCCAGTCTGTGTCTTTTGGTTGGAGCATTTAATATATCCACATTTTAAGTAATCATTGATAAATCTGTTCCTATTTCCATTTTCTTAATTGACTGGCATTGATTTTGTAGATCTTTTTTCTTCTCTAACATTTCTTGGCTATTTAAATCCCTTTAACATTTGTTGTAAAGCTGGTTTCGTGATAGTTAATTCTCTTATCTTTTGCTGGTCAGAAAAGCTTTTGATTCCTCCATCAATTTTAAAGGAGATCTTTGCCAGGTACAGTAGTCTTGGATGTAGATTTTTCCTTTTCAGTGTTTTAAATATATCCTATCATTCCCTTCTGGCCGGCAGAGTTCCTGCTGATAGAAAAGCTGTTAAACATATACAGTTTCCCTTGTATGGTACTTGTTGCTTCTCCCCTGCTGCTTTAAAAATTATTTCTTCGTGTTTAATACGTGTTTGTTTCAGTAGAATCTGTCTTGGCTTGTTTAATCTTGGCTTTTTCCCATAAGGGACCCTTTGCACCTTTTGGATTTGACTGAATATTTCCTTTTCCATGTTGGGGAAATTTTCATCTATAATCTATTCAAAGTTTTTTTTAATACCCTTTCATTTTCTCTCTTCTTATGGAACCTGAATAATTCAAATATTGGTGCATTATATATTGTCCAAGAGCTCTCTGAGACTATCCTCAGTGCTTGCCATTCTTTTTACTTTAATCTGTTTTTCAGCAGTTGTTTCCACCATTTTACCTTCCAACTCACTTATCCGTACTTCTGCTTCAGATATTCCACTATTGCTTCCTTCTAGAGTATGTTTAATTTCAGTAGCTGTCTTCCTTGTCCCTGTATGCTTATTCTTTTGGAGAAGGCAATGGCACCCCATTCCAGTACTCTTGACTGGAAAATCACATGGTCAGAGGAGCCTGGTAGGCTGCAGTCCATAGGGTTGCTAAGAGTCAAACAAGGTCTTGTTTGACTTCACTTTCACTTTTCACTTTCATGCATTGGAGAAGGAAATGTCAACCCACTCCAGTTTTCTTGCCTGGAGAATCCCAGGGACGGGGAGCCTGGTGGGCTGCCACCTATGGGGTCACACAAAGTCAGACACTATTGAAGCGACTTAGCAGCACCAGCAAGGTTGGACCAGCAGTTTGTGTAATGTTTGTATTGGGTGAGATTTGTGCTGAGCTTTTTGCTTTTTCTTGTGATTTTAAAGGCTGAGTAAGGTGGTAATCCTCCCTGCTGATGATCGGGCTTGTATTTTTTTCTTGTTTGTTTGAATAAGGTGTCCTATACTGGGTGCAACTGATGGTTGGGTGATGCCAGGACTTGCATTCAAGTGGTTTCCTTTGTGTGAGTTCTCACTAATTGATACTCCCTTATGTTAGAAGTTCTCTGGTTGTCTAGGGTCTGGGATTCATTGCTCCGACTCCACAATCTCAGTGCTGGATCTATGGCCAGGAATAGAGATACCACAATTGTTTATTATGGCATTCAATTATATTTTTAAAAATATACAAAAAAGATAAACCAAAGATGAACCCCAAACAAATGGCAGTTACAATGTCAGGCAAATAACAATTATGATACTGGAATATACACATATACCCCCATTTATGGGAATATAAACATTTAACACGCATATGCATCATCAGAAGAGTCCAACAAAAATAAAGTAACAATAGATTGACCTTGTGGACAAAGGAAACCAAAAACTATATTAACCAGTAAGAACAAAATTAACTAAAGCACAAGCTAGAAAACAAAAGTAATGCAAAGTGGCAAACAGTGAGTAAAACAATGAAAATAAAACCACTAAAATGCTGAGAGGAAAGGAAAGAGAGAAAATAATTAAAGAATAGGTATGCAAAGTTAAATAGCTATAGACAATTAAGACGTATGCATTAAAGATAAACTGCAAAAGGACAAATATACTGGAAAGACAAACAATTGAATATATGTAGAAAGAAAATAGAAAGGAAAACTCTGAAGAGCAGCAAAAGACCAACGAAGAGGCAGAGGTTTATAACAAAAATAAAAATTGTGACTGAATAGGCCATACATATATACACCCATAAGCAGAATCAAAATAAGTGCCATAGATGGACCTGGTGAAAAAATGAAACCAAAAATTATATCTACCAGAACAAAACTAACTAAAGCACAACTGGAAAACAAAACTAGAGCAAGGTGTCAACTGGAAAAGAAGGCAATGAAAATAAAACTAGCAAATATATCGAGAGGAAATGACAGGGAAAATAGATATGCAAAGTTAAATAGAGGCAGGTAAAGAAGTTTTATATACATTAAAATTTAACTGCAATGGGAAAAGAAAAGCAGGTAAGCAAAGGAATACATGTAGAAAAATTGTAATAGCTTTAAAAAATTAAAATTAAAAAAGAAAAAAGGAAACGCTACAGAACTGCAAAATCCCAACGTAGAGACAGAGGTTTATAACAGTAAAAACTGTAACTGAGAAAAAAAAAAAAAAAGCTCAAAACATTAATTAGATTTCATAGAACCAATAAAATTGACAATTACAAAGGGGCAAGGGAGTGGGGAAGAAAAGAAAAATATCCCAAACAATATACAGAGCAAGGCAAAACAGAAGAATAATATGTGTATTTCTTGCCTCCCATGTTCACAGCTATGAGAACTAATGCATTTTCTTTTGCATGAGCTCTCAATATTTTTTAGTATATTCCATATATGGAATGCCTAGTTAATTTGGGGAATTTAATCTGTAGCTTGTACAGCTCATAAGAAGGATTTGGGTTTTCTTCTTTTGCTACATTGCCCCTGCAATGAAGTTCAGTTCAGTCACTCAGTCCTGTGAGACTCTTTGTGACCCCATGAACTGCAGCACACTAGGCCTCCCTGTCCATCACCGACTCCTGAAGTCAGCACAAACCCATGTGCGTTTTGTCTGTGATTCCATCCAACCATCTCATCTGTTGTCCCCTTCTCCTCCAGCCATCAGTCTTTCCCAGAATCAGGGCCATTTCAAATGAGTCAGCTCCCAGATCATGTGGCCAAGGTATTGGAGTTTCAGCTTCAAAATAAGTTCCTCCAATGAATACCCAGAATTGATCTTTAGGATGAACTGCTTGGATCTCCTTGCAGTCCAAGGGACTCTCAAGAGTCTTCTCCAACTCCACAGTTCAAAAATATCAATTCTCCAGGGCTGAGCAATCTTGGAGTCCAACTGTCACATCCATACATAACTACTGGAAGAATCATAGCCTTGACTAGTTTGACCTTTGTTGGCAAAGTAATGTCTCTACTTTTTTTAATATGCTTTTAAGACTGGTCATGGCTATCCTTCCTAGGAACAACAGTCATTAATTTCATGGCTGCAATCACCATCCACAGTGATCCTGGAGCCCAGAAAAATAAAGTCTGACACTGTTTCCACATCTATTTGCCATAAAGTGATGAGACTGGATGCCAAGACCTTACTTTGCTGAATGTTGAGCTTTAAGTCAACATTTTCACTCACCTCTTTTACTTTCATAAAGAGGGTCTTTAGTTCTTCTTCACTTTCCCCCATAAGGGTAGTGTTATCTGCATATCTGAGGTTACTGATATTTCTCCCAGCAATCTTGACTCCAGCTTGTGCTTCCTCCAGCCTAGCACTTCTCATGATGTATTCTGCATATAAGTTAAATAAACAGGATGAGATTATACAGCCTTAATGTACTCCTTTTCTTATTTGGAACAAGTCTGTGGTTTAATGTCCAGTTCTAAATATTGCTTCCTGGCCAGAATACAGGTTTTTCAAGAGGCAGGTGTAGTGGTCTGGTATTCCCAATTCTTTCAGAATTTTCCAAGTTTAATGTGATCCACACAGTCAATGGTTTTGGCATAGATAATAAGCAGAAATGGGTTGTGTTTTTTGTTTGTTTGTTTGTTTTCTGAAACTCTTTTTTTTTTTTTCAATGATCCAGCATATATTGGCAATTTAATCTCTGTTTCCTCTGCCTTTTCTAAAACCAGCTAAAACATCTGGAAGTTCAGCTTCATATTTTGCTGAAGCCTGGCTTGGAGAGTTTTAAGCATTATCTACTAGTGTGTGAGATGAGTGCAATTGTGCCATAGTTTGAGTATTCTTTGGCATTGCCTTTCTTGGCGAATGGAATGAAAACGGACCTTTCCCAGTCATGTGGCCACTGCTGAGTTTTCCAAATTAGCTGACATATTGAGTGAAGCACTTTCACAGCACCAACTTTTAGGATTTGAAATAGCTCAAATAGAATTTCATCACCTCCACTAGCTTTGTTCATAGTGATGTTTCCCAAGGCCCACCTGACTTGACATTCCAAGATGTCTGGCTCTAGGTGAGTGTGAGTGATCACACCTTCATGATTATCTGGATCATGAAGATTTTTGTTTAATTCTTCTGTGTATTCTTGCCACCTCTTATTAGTATCTTCTGCTCCTGTTAGGTCCATACCACTTCTGTCCTGTATTGAGCCCATCTTTGCATGAAATCCCTGGAGAAGGAAATGGCAACCCACTCCAGTACTCCTGTCTAGAAAATCCCATGGAGAGAGGAGTCTGGTGTCCATGGACGTCTCAAGACACGACTGAGTGACTTCATGCTCATGTTTGCTTGAAATGTTCCCTTGGTATCTCTAAGTTTCTTGAAGAAAGATCACTAGTCTTTCCCGTTTTATTCTTTTCCTCGGTTTCTTTGTATGGATCGCTGAGGAAGGCTTTCTCATCTCTCTTTGCTATTCTTTGGAACTGTGCATTCAAATGGGTATATCTTTTCTTTTCTCCTTTGCTTTTCATTTCTCTTCTTTCCACAGCTATTTGTAAGACCTCTTCAGATAGCAATTTTGCACTTTTGCATTTCTTTTTCTTGGGGATGGTCTTGCTCCCTGTCTCCTGCACAATGTCACAAACCTCTGTCCATAGTTCATTGGGCACTCTATCAGATATAGTCCCTTAAATCTATTTCTCACTTCCACAGTATAGTCAAAAGGGGCTGGAGTTAGATCATACCTGAATGGTTTAGTGGTTTTCCCAACTTTCTTCTATTTAAGTCTGAATTTGGCAATAAGGCGTTCATGATCTTAGCTGCAGTCCACTCCCAGTCTTGTTTTTGCTGACTGTTTACAGCTTCTCCATCTTTGGCTACAGAGCATATAAACAATCTGATTTCAGTGTTGACCATATGGTGATGTCCATATGTAGTGTCTTCTCTTGTGTTGTTTGGAAGTGGGTTTTTTGAATGGCCAGCACATTCTCGTGGCAGAATTCTGTTAGCCTTTGCAATTCTTCATTCTGTACTCCAAGGCCAAATTTTCATGTTACTCCAGGTGTTTCTTGACTTCCTGTTTTTGCATTCCAGTCACCTATAATGAAAAATACATCTTTTTGGAGTGTTAGTTCTAGAAGGTTTTGTAGGTCTTCATAGAACGGTTGAACTTCAGCTTCTTAAGTGTTACTGGTCGGGGTATATACTTGGATTACCGAGATTTTGAATGCTTTGCATTGGAAGTGAACCGAGATCATTCTGTAGTTTTTGAGATTGTATCCAAGTACTGCATTTTGGACTCTTTTTTTTTTTTTTTTTTTTTTTTTTTTTTACTATAATGGCTACTCCATTTCTTCTAAGGGATTGCAGCCCACAGTAGTAAATATAATAGTCATCTGAGTTACTGTCACCCATTCCAGTCCATCTTAGTTCACTGATTCCTAGAATGTGGATGTTCACTCTTGCCATCTCGTTTGACTACTTCCAATTTGCCTAGATTCATGACCTTACATTCCAGGTTTCTATGCAATATTGCTCTTTATAGTGTTAAACCTTGCTTCTATCACCTGTCCCATCCACAATGGGGATTGCTTTTGCTTTGGCTCCATCCCACCATTCTTTATGGAGTTATTTCTCCACTGATCTCCAGTAGCATATGGGGAACCTACTGACCTGAAGAGTTCATCTATCTGTGCCCTACTGTTTTGCCTTTTCATACTGTTCATGTGGTTCTCAACACAAGAATACTGAAGTGGTTTGCCATTCCCTTCTCCCATGGACCATATTCTGGACCCCTGGAGTTCAACTGTGATTTTATGTCTACCACTGCATGTGAATCATCCACTGGATTTTGCTCCTGAGGCTTTCCTGAAGGACTTGGTTTGCCCCTGTGAGGGCCAGAAGTGGAGGTGCAGCTGCTTGGGTTACAGCGGTTCTGGCAGCACCAGGTACTCAGGGAGTTTTCAGTTAGGGCATCAGGGGATATAGTGTTCTAGAAGGGTATGCCAAACTGTACTGGCCAACATACTCCAGTATTCTTGCCTGCAGAGACCCCCACCCTGACAGAGAGACCTGAAGACCATAGTCTACAGGGCTGCAAAGAGTTCGACACTACTGAAATGACCCTGCCCACGTAGACAGAAGAGTTTAGTTATGTCTGGTAGCTCTGCCCTGGTGAGAGTTGAACATGAAGGTGGCATAGCTTTTTGGCTTACAGGCACCCTGGCATCACCACGTGTGCAGGGACTTGGACTGCCTCGGCCACAGTTGTTATGGCTCCATCAGAGTCTTCTTCCCAGCCTCTTTTAGCTGGCAATCAGGAGGCCTCTTTGGCCAGTCTATCTCCATGGCTCTGAACTTTCAGGAAGTTGGAGGGCTGCCTTTCCTGGGGTCTTTCTCTGTTGTTCAGCACATCAGGCATACACAGGGCCCCCTGCCTGGAGTCCTACTCTCATGTTAGGTACTTGAGAGCCACCCTGCATTGGGTCCTACTCTGTAGTTTGGTGAGCCAGGTGCTTGATGGCCCAGCTTCTCTTATTGTTCAGCTGCCAATGCTGGTGGGTGGGAAGAAAGAGATTATAGTGATGGCTCCACTCACTATGATTGACTCAGCAGTATTGCCTTGATTTCATAGTGCCTGGCATTCCTCTACAGGCATTCGCATCCCCATCTCCTGCCTCAAATCCCATCAGTTCATCTCTCCGCAGTCAACAGCAGCCCTCACCCTGGGATTGCTCCACAATCCCCAAACTGCATCTCCCAGCTGCTGTGCTTTCTAGGGAACCTGTGTTTCTCTCTGGGGTGTGTATGGCTACAGCAAGATCTGTCTGATTCTCATTCCATTTAGGCTGTCATATATCAACTGCTTCATTCTCAGCGTTAAATGCTTCTCCTCTGATCCAGATAATTACCATGATGTGAGGACCAGACACGTCAGTTCCCCCACCCACCAAGGGCATGGCCAGTCCTACTTAACACTCCTGTTTTTCCACATAGTTCCTTCACCCTACTGAGTTTTGTGGGTCTATATATTCTTTTCTGCTGGTCAAGTAGTCCTTTTAGCTATAGGCAGGTGTTTTGCAAGCACTTCTGTGTCTGAAAGTGTATTCCTGATGTATCTGTGGAGAGAGATGTACGGCACATTGATCTACTCCTCCTCCATCTTGTTCATCTCAATTGTTTGTCTATTAGCAAAAAGACTGCTATGAACACTGATGCTCACATCTTTGGGTAAACATATATATATTTTCATACTTGTTGGTATAAACCTAGGAAAGGGATTGCTGGGTCATATAGTAACCCAATGTTTATTTTTTATGGAACTTCCAAGCTGTTTTCCACCATGGCTGTACCATTTTCTATTTCCATAAGCACTGCATTAAAGTTCAAATAGCTGAATACCCTCATCACACATGTTCTTGTTTGTTTTTTCATTAGAGCCATCATTGTGATGTGCCCTGCACACTTATTTGCCATCTGCATATTTTTAATTCATGAATTTCATGTTCAAATATTTTGTCCATTTCATTCATTGGTGCCTTTCATATATTTTGTCAAATGCTTAAGTTTTTAATACTCCAATGTTAATGTCATTATTTTTAATTTTAACTTTCAATTGTCTGTCATGCTATGTAGAAAAGCTATTAATTAATTTTATATACCATGTGTATATCTTGCAACACTGAACATTTATTTCAGTGATTAAGAATAAAATTTATTCTTAGTTTTTTTAATTTGCATGTTGCTACAGATTTTATTAGATGTTCTAGATAAATTGTCCCAACAATTAAAAAAAGCTTAATTCTTTTTGCCAAACTGAACAATTTCTCAATCATTTTCAAATTTGACTTCAGGACAGAAATTACATACATTGAGAGTGGGCACCTTTTTGGTGATTCTGCTCTTAGATGTAAAACACTGTGTTCTACCATGAAGTATGATATTAGTTATACAGTGTATACTATCATCAGGTTGAGGAAGTTTTCTATTTCTAATTTTCTGAGAGTATTTATACAGAATGGACCCAGTCACTCAGCTGTGTCCAGACTTTTGTGACCCAATGTAATGTAAGCGCAGCAGGTTCATCTTGCCTTGGGGATTCTCCAGACAGAAATACTGGAGTGGGCTGCCATACCTTTCTCCAGGGGATCTTCCCAACACAGGGATAGATAATAGATTTTATTAAACTATTTTTCAGCATTTATAGAGATGACCCAACTGAGTTTCAGTTTTAGTTCTTTCAGATCAGTTCAGTTCAGTTCAGTCACTCAGTCGTGTCTGACTCTTTGTGACCCCATGAATCGCAGCATGCCAGGCTTCCCTGTCCATCACAAACTCATGGAGTTCACTCAGACTCATGTTCATCGACTCAGTGATGCCATCCAGCCATCTCATCCTTTGCCGTCCCCTTCTCCTCCTGGTCCCAATCCCTCCAAGCATCAGAGTCTTTTCCAATGAGTCAACTCTTTGCATGAGGTGGCTAAAGTACTGGAGTTTCAGCTTCAGCATCATTCCCTCCAAAGAAATCCCAGGGCTGAGCTCCTTCAAAATTGACTGGTTGGATCTCCTTGCAGTCCAATGGACTCTCAAGAGTCTTCTCCAACACCACAGTTCAAAAGCATCAGTTCTTTGGTGCTCAGCTTTCTTTACAGTCCAACTCTTACATCCATACATGACCACTGGGAAAACCATAGTTTTTTTAGTAAGTTCAATTACACTCATTGATTTTCAAATGTTTAAACAATGGTGCATTCTTCAGTTAGTTCAGTTGCTTAGTCATATCTGATTCTTTACGACCCCATGACCCACAGCACGCCAGGACTCCTTGTCCATCAACAACTCCCAGAGTTAACCCAAACTCATTTCCATTGAGTTGGTGATGCCATACAAGCATCTCATCCTCTGTCTACCTTTCTCTTCCTGCCCTCAATCTTTCCCAGAATCAGGGTCTTTTCATATGAGTCAGCTCTTTGAATCAGGTGGCCAAAATATTTGAGTTTCAGCTTCAACATCAGTACTTCCATCTCCCTTAGTATGGACAGGCTGCATCTCCTTGTGGCCCAAGGTACTTTCAAATGTCTTCTCCAATGCCACAATTCAAAAGCATCAATTCTTCTGCATTCAGCTTTCTTTAGAATCCAACTCTCACATCCATGCATAACTCCTGGAAAAATGGTAGCCATGACTAGATGGACCTTTTTTGAAAGTAATGTTGCTGCTATTTAATATGTTGTTTATGTTGTTCATAACTTTCCTTCCAAGGAGTAAGCGTCTTTTGATTTCTTGGTTGCAATAACAATCTGCAATGATTTCGGAGCCCAGAAAAATAAACTTAGCTGGTTTCCACAGTTTCTCCATCTATTTTCCATGAAGTGATGGGACCAGACGCCATGATCTTAGTTTTCTAAATGTTGAGATTTAAGCCAACCTTTTCATTCTCCTCTTTCACGTTCATCAAGAGGCTCTTTAGTTCTTTTTCACTTTCTTCCATAATGGTGGTGTCATCTGCATATCTGAGGTTATTAATTTCTCTTGGCAATGTTGATTACAGCTTGTGCTTCTTCCAGCCCAGCGTTTCTCATGATATACTCTGCATATAAGTAAAATAATCAGGGTGACAATATGCAGCCTTGACATGCTCCCTTTCCTATTTGGAACCAGTCTGTTGTTCCATGCCGTGTTCTAAGTCTTCCTGACCTGCATTCAGGTTTCTCAAAAGGCAAGTCAGGTGGTCTACTACTTCCATCTCTTTCAGAATTTACCAAAATTTAATGTGATCCACACAGTCAATGGCTTTGGCATAGTCAATAAAGCAGAATTTGATTTTTTTTTTTTTTCCTGGAACTCTCTTGCTTTTTCAATACAGTCTAATTACCATGGAGGGATTTTAGGCAAGGTATTAAGAACTGGGTAATGGTGAAAGCTGAGAGAGAAGAGAATGAAAGCCTGAATACTGTCTCTATGACACAAGGTTGGAGCAGACACACTCTCCCTAATTTGTGACCCACCAGGGTAGACTTAGAGAGATGATGATGGCAGGTGAGTTTGCAGGGCTCTTTAGGGGCATTAAACATACCACATTTCTCCCACTTTAAAGCACCAGATTTTTTCCCCCATCCTCGCCTAGAAGTGTCAGGATGGGACTTTTTTATGTCAAGGCTCACCTAAGGCCACCATTACCTAGGTAATTGACTTGCTGACCTCATAAAGTCTAAGCATGTGACTCCCTGCGGATGGATATACAAAGGGGTGCCCAGCAGCTGTGGAGCAGACCCTTGTGTGTCTTCAAAATAACTAACTTGACAGGGAAACCACAAGGCTCTTGTGCCATTACATAATACCTGACTCCAGATACCTAAGAGGAAAAGAGGAAGACCTCTCAACTGAGGTCCAAAGGAAGTGTCAAGGTGACCTGAACCCACCAAAATTCCACTTTCCTATTGAATCCATAAGACACCCTCCCCTGTCCTTGCCTGGCACATATGCCTTCTCTGTCCACACCCCAACTGAAGTCTTTGTTCCCATCTATCTTCACCCTTTTCCCAAACCAATGCCATTGTGTGTTCCATCTCTTGTTTTTTCCAGGTGGCCAGGGTAACTGTGAGGATGAATAAACACATTCAAGCAAAGCTGACCAAGGAACCTTCTTAGAAATTTCCCATCTCAAGGAAACTGAAGAAATCAGAGGCTAAAATCTCTGTAGATGTATTCCAAGGAGAATGAACAGCCGAATCAATGAACCAGAGTAAGTCCCAGAGGTAGTGGAGACCACTGCCATTCCAGGTAGATTAGAGGACAGCTAGCGACTTCAGAACATGGCTAGAGACCTCAGAAATCTTCAAGATTGTCGCTGGTGAGAAATGGCCAGCAGAACAAACATTGAATCTTATACTAACAGCAGCGTACATTAATAATGAAAATTAAATAAATTCAACCTGATGTGGAATTATCTGTCTGTGAGCTCTCTGGAAGACAGTGGAGGTCAGAGAGGGCAGGGAAGGATAAATGAGTGAAGAGGGAGGGGTATGGGCCCTGTGGAGTTGGAGATGGGACCAGAAGGTCCAGTTAGCCAGGGTGTACTGGGAAGAATTGGTTCCAGACTGAGCCCCAAAGATACACTTCCCATGCGAGAAGAGGAAGAGGACATGGTGTTTCTTTTTTTGATTTTTTTAAAATATAAATTTCCTTATTTTAATTGGAGTCTAATTACTTTACAATATTGTATTGCTTTTGCCATATATCAACATGAATCTGTCACGGGTGTGCACATGTTCTCCATTCTGAACCCCTCTTCCACCTCCCACCCCATACCATCCCTCTAGGTCATTCCAGTGCAACATGCCCGAGCATCCTGTATCATGCATCAAACCTGGACTGACGATTCTTTTCTTATATGATATTATGCATGTTTCAAAACCATTCTCCCAAATCATCCCACTCTTTCCCTCTCCCACAGAGTCAAAAAGACTGTTCTATACATCTGTATCTCTTGCTGTCAAGAATACAGGTTTATCGTTATCACCTTTCTAAATTTTATATATATGCTTTAGTATACTGCACTGCTGTTTTTCTTTCTGGCTTACTTCACTCTGTGTAATCAGCTCCAGTTTCATCCACCTCATTCATTCATCCACATTTGAACTGATTCAAATGTATTCTTTTTAATTGTTGAACAATACTCCATTGTGTATATTTACCACAGCTTATTATCCATTCGTCAGCTGATGGACATCTAGGTTGCTTTCATGTCCTGGCTATTAGAAACGGTGCTGCGATGAACACTGGGGTACACGTGTCTCTTCAAATCTGATTCCCTTTTTGTGCATGGCCAGCAGTGGGATTGCTGGGTCCTATGGCAGTTCTATTTACAGTTTTGTTAAGGAATCTCTACACTGTTCTCCATAGTGGCTGTACTAGTTTGAATTCCCACCAACAGTGTAAGAGGGTTTCCTTTTCTCCACATCCCCTCCAGCATTTATTGCTTGTAGACTTTTGGATAGCAGCCATTCTGACTGGTGTGAAATGGTATCTCATTGTGGTTTTGATTTGCATTTCTCTGATAATGAGTGATGTTGAGCATCTTTTCATGTGTTTATTAGCCATCTGTATGTCTTCTTTGGAGAAATGTCTGTTTAGTTATTCACCCCATTTTTTCTTGACTGGGTCGTTTATTTTTCTGGAATTGAGCTGCAGGAGTTGCTTGCATATTTTTGAGATTAATTGTCAGTTGGTTCATTTGCTATTATTTTCTCCCATTCTGAAGTCTGTCTTTCACCTTGCTTGTATTTACCTTTGTTTTGCAGAAGCTTTTAATTTTAATTATATACCATTTGCTTATTTTTGCATTTATTTCCAGTATTCTGGGAGGTGTGTCATAGAGGATCCTGCTGTGACAAACACTTTTCTCAGAGAGTGTTTTGCCTAGGTTTTCTACTAGGAGTTTTATAGTTTCTGGCCTTATGTTTATATCTTTAATCCATTTTGAGTTTATGTTTGTGTATCGTGTTTAAAAAATGTTCTATTTTCATTCTTTTACTAGCAGCTGACCAGTTTTCCCAGCACAACTTGTGAAAGTGATTGTCTTTTCTCCATTGTATATTCTTGCCTCCTTTGTCAAAGACACGGTGTCCATAGGTGTGTGGGTTTATCTCTGAAAGTTCTATTTTGTTCCATTGATCTATATTTTTATCTTTGTGAGAGTACCATATTGTCTCGATGACTGTGGCTTTGTAGTAGAGCCTGATGTCAGGCAGGTTGATTCCTCCAGTTCCATGCTTCTTTCTTAAGATTGCTTTAGCTATTTAAGTTTTTTTTTTTTTTTTTTTTTTTGTATTTCCATACAAATTATTTGTTCTAGCTCTGTAAAAAAATACCATTGGTAGCTTGATAAGGATTGCATTGGCTCTATAGATTGCTTTGAGTCAGTTCAGTTCAGTTCAGTCACTCAGTAGTGTCTGACTCTTTGCAACCCCATGAATTGCAGCATGCCAGGCCTCTCTGTCCATCACCAACTCCTGGAGTTCACTCAGACTCACGTCCAGTGAGTCAGTGATACCAGCCAGACATCTCATCCTCTGTCATACCCTTTTCCTCCTGCCCCTAATCTGTTCCAACATCAGAGTCTTTTCCAATGACTAAACTTCTTCCCATGAGGTGGCCAAAATATTGGAGTTTCATCTTCAGCATCATTCTTTCCAAAGAAATCCCAGGACTGATCTCCATCAGAATGGACTTGTCCTTGCAGTCCAAGGGACTCTCAAGAGTTTTCTCCAACACCACAGTTCAAAAGCATCAGTTCTTCAGTGCTCAGCCTTCCTCACAGTCCAACTCTCACATCCATACATGACCACTGGAAAAACCAAAGCCTTGACTAAATGGACCTTAGTCAGCAAAGTAATGTCTCTGTTTTTTGAATATGCTATCTAGGTTGGTCATAACTTTTCTTCCAAGGAGTAAGCATATTTTAATTTCATGGCTGCAGTCACCATCTGCAGTGATTTTGGAGTCCAAAAGAATAAAATCTGACAGTTTCCACTGTTTCTCCATCTATTTCCCATTAAGTGATGGGACTGGATGTCATGATCTTCGTTTTCTGAATGTTGAGCTTTAAGCCAACCTTTTCACTCTCCTCTTTCACTTTCATCAAGAGGCTTTTTAGTTCCTCTTCACTTTCTGACATAAGGGTGGTGTCATCTGCATATCTGAGGTTACTAATATTTCTCCTGGAAATCTTGATTCCAGCTTGTTTCTTCCAGTCCAGCGTTTCTCATGATGTACTCTGCATAGGAGTTATATAAGCAGGGTGACAATATACAGCCTTGACACACTCCTTTTCATATTTGGAACCTATACTCATTCTCAGTATGTTGATTATTCCAATTCATGAATATTGTATACTTCTCCATCTATTAGTGTTCTCTTTGATTTCTTTCTCCAGTGTTTTATAGTATTCTATATATAGGCCTTTAGTTTATTTAGGTAGATATATTCCTAAGTATTTTATTATTTTCGTTCCAATGGTGAATGGAACTGTTTCCTTAATTTCTCTTTCTATTTTCTCATTGTTCATGTATAGGAATGTAAGGGATTTCTGTGTGTTGATTCTATATCCTACAACTTTACTATATTCATTAATTAGCTCTAGTAATTTTCTGGTGGTCTTTAGAGTTTTCTATGTAGGGGATCATGTCTTCTGCAAACACTGAGAGTTTTATTTCTTCTTTTCCAGTTTGGATTCCTTTTGTTTTTCTGCTCTGCTGTGCCCCAAACTTCCAAAACTATGTTGAATAGTAGTGGCAAGAGTGGGCACCCTTTTCTTCTTTCCGACTTTAGGGGAAATGTTTTCAATTTTTCATCATTGAGGATCATGTTTGCTGTGGGTTTGTCATATATAGATTTAGTATATTGAGGTATGTTCCTTCTATTCTTGTGTTATGGAGAGTTTTTATCATAAATGGATGTTGAGATTTGTCAAAGGCTTTGTCTGCATCTATTGAGATGATCATATGGCGTTTATCTTTCAATTTATCAATATGGTGCATTACATTGATAGATTTGCAGATGTTGAATAATCCTTGCATCCCTGGGATAAACTTGGTCATGATGTATGATCCTTTTAAAGTGTGTTAGATTCTGATTGCTAGGATTTTGCTAAGGACTTTTGCATCTATGTGGATCAGTGATATTGGCCAGTACTTTTCTTTTCCTGTGGCATCTTTGTTAGTTTGTGTTATTACGGTGGTGGTCTCATAGAATGAGTTTGGAAGTTTATCTCCCTCTGTAAATTTATGGATGAGTTTGATTAGGATAAGTGTTAGCTCTTCTGAAAATTTTTTGGTGCTACTCAGCTGTGAAACCGTCTGTTCCTGGGGTTTTGTTTGCTGGAAGATTTCTGATTACCGTTTTAATTTCCATGCTTGTGTTGTGTCTGTTAAGATTTTCTATTTCTTCCTGGTCCAGTTTTAGAAAGTTGTACTTTTCTAAGAATTTGTCCATTTCTTCCACGTTGTCCATTTTATTAGCATATAATTGCTGAGAGTAGTCTCTTATGAACCTTTGTATTTCTGTGTTGTCTGTTGTGATCTCTCCATTTTCATTCGAGCCACAGGTTCAGCTCAGTTCAGTCGCTCAGTCGTGTCCGACTCTTTGCGACCCCATGAATCACAGCACGCCAGGCCTCCCTGTCCACCACCATCTCTCAGAGTTCACTCAGACTCATGTCCGTTGAGTCCATGATGCCATCCATCCATCTCATCCTCTGTTGTCCCCTTCTCCTCCTGCCCCCAATTTCTCCCCTCATCAGAGTCTTTTTCAATGAGTCAACTCTTCGCATGAGGTGGCCAAAGTACTGGAGCTTCAGCTTTAGCATCATTCCTTCCAAAGAAATCTCAGGACTGATCTCCTTCAGAGTGGACTGGTTGGATCTCCTTGCAGTCCAAGGGACTCTCAAGAGTCTTCTCCAACACCACAGTTCAAAAGCATCAATTTTTTGATGCTTTCTTCACAGTTCAACTCTCACATCCATACATGACCACTGGAAAAACCAAAATCTTGACTAGACGGACCTTAGTCGGTAAAGTAATGTCTCTGCTATCTAGGTTGGTCATAACTTTTCTTCCAAGGAGTAAACACCTTTTAATTTCATGGCTGCAGTCACCATCTGCAGTGATTTTGGAGCCCCAAAAATAAAGTCTGACACTGTTTCCACTGTTTCCCCATCTATTTCCCATGAAGTGATGGGACTCGATGTCATGATCTTTGTTTTCAAATGCTGAGCTTTAAGCCAACCTTTTCACTCTCCTCTTTTACTTTCATCAAGAGGCTTTTTAGTTCCTCTTCACTTTCTGCCATAAGCGTGGTGTCATCTGCATATCTGAGGTTATTGATATTTCTCCCGGCAATCTTGATTCCAGCTTGTGTTTCTTCCAGTCCAGCTTTTCTCATGATGTACTCTGCATATAAGTTTAATAAGCAGTTTGACAGTATACATCCTTGACGTACTCCTTTTCCTATTTGGAACCAGTCTGTTGTTCCATGTCCAGTTCTAACTGTTGCTTCCTGAACTACATACAGATTTCTCAAGAAGCAGGTTACGTGGTCTGGTATTCCCGTTTCTTGAAGGATTTTCCACAGTTTATTGTGATCCACACAGTCAAAGGCTTTGGCATAGTCAATGAATCAGAAATAGATGTTATTTGGAACTCTCTTGCTTTTTCGATGATCCGGCAGATGTTGGCAATTTGACCTGCCATTCCTCTGCCTTTTCTAAAACCAGCTTGAGCATCAGGGAGTTCACAGTTCACGTATTGCTGAAGTCTGGCTTGGAGAATTTTGAGCATTACTTTACTAGCATGTGAGATGAGTGCAACTGTGCAATAGTTTGAGCATTCTTTTGCATTGTCTTTCTTTGGAATTGGAATGAAAACTGACCATTTTCAGTCCTGTGGCTACTGCTGCGTTTTCCAAATTTGCTGGCATATTCAGTGCAGCACTTTCAGAGCATCATCTTTCAGGATTTGAAACAGCTCAACTGAAATTCCATCACCTTCACCTTCATAGTGATGCTGTCTAAGGCCCACTTGACTTCACATTCCAAGATGTCTGGCTCTAGATTAGTGATCACATCATCATGATTATCTGGGTCGTGAAGATCTTTTTTGTACAGTTCTTCTGTGTATTCTTGCCACCTCTTAATATCTTCTGCTTCTGTTAGATCCAGACCATCTCTGTCACTTATCAAGCCCATCTTTCCATGAAATTTTCCCTTGGTATCTCTAATTTTCTTGAGGAGATCTCCAGTCTTCCCCATTCTGTTGTTTTCCTCTATTTCTTTGCATTGATTGCTGAAGAAGGCTTTCTTGTCTCTTCTTGCTATTCTTTGGAACTTTGCATGCTGAAGAAGGCTTTCTTATCTCTTCTTGCTATTCTTTGGGACTCTGCATTCAGAGCCACCAGGGAAATTCTTTTTAGTTTCTAACTTTATTGATTTCATTCTTCTCCCTTTTTTTCTTGTTTAGTCTGTCTAATGGTTTGTCAATTTTATTTATCGTCTCAAAGAACAAGGTTTTGGCCTTGTTGATTTTTGCTGTGGTCTCTTTTGTTTCATTTTCATTTAGTTCTGTCCTAATTTTTAAGATTTATTTCCTTCTACTAACCCTGGGGTTGTTCATTTCTTCCTTTTCTAGTTTCTTTATGTGTAGAGTTGGGTTATTTATTTAAGTCTTTTCTTATTTTGTGATGTATGCCTGTATTGCTCTGAACCTTCCCCTTAGCACTGCTTTTACTGTATCCTACAGGTATGCGGTTGTTGGGTTTTCACTTTCTTTAGATTCTATGCATATTTTTATTTATTTTTTATTTCTTCTTTGATTTGTTGGTTATTCAGCAGCATATTGTTCAGCCTTCACATTTTGGAATTTTTAATAGTTTTCTCCTGTTATTGAGACCTAATTTTATTACACTGTTGTCAGAAAAGATGCTTGGGATTATTACTTAATTTCTTTCTTTCTTTCTTTCTTTCTTTCTTTTTTTTTTTTTTTTCTTAATTTACCAATGCTGGATTCATGGCCCAGGATGTGAAATCCTGGAGAAGGTTCCGTGTGCACTTCAGAAAAAGGTGAAATTCATCATTTTGGGTTGAAATGTTCCATAGATATAAATTAAGTCTAACTGGTTTATTGTATCATTTAAAGTCTGCATCTCCTTGTTAATTTTCTGTTTACTTGATATACTCATAGATGTGAGTGGGGTATTAAAATCTCCCACTCTTATTGTGTTATTGTTAATTTCCTATTTCATACTTGTTAGCATTTGTCTTACATATTGTAATGCTCCTATGTTGGCTGCATATATATTTATAATTGTTGCATCTTCTTCTTGGATTGATCTTTTGATCATTACGTAGTGTCTTTGTCTTTTTTCACAGCCTTTGTTTTAAAGTCTATTCTATCTGACATGAGTATTGCTATTCTTGCTTTCTTTTTGTCTCTATTTGTAGAATATCTTTTTCCAGCCCTCACTTTCAGTCTGTATGTGTCCCTTGTTTTGAAGTGGGTCTCTTGTAGACAACATATATAGGGGTCATGCTTGGGTATCCATTCAGCCAGTCTTCTTCTTTTGGTAGGGCATTCAACCCATTTACATTTAAGGTAATTATTGATAAGTATGATCCCATTTCCATTGACTTTATTGTTTTGTACTTTATTCGAGTTTATACCCCCTTTTTGTGTTTCCTGTCCAGAGAAAATCCTTTAGCATTTGTTGTAGAGCTGGTTTGGTGGTGCTGAATTCTCTCAGCTTTTGCTTGTCTGTAAAGTTTTTGATTTCTCCTTAATATCTGAATGAGATCTTTGCTGGGTACAGTAATCTGGATGTAGGTTTTTTTCTTTCATCACTTTAAGTATGTCCTGCCATTCCTTCTTGGCCTGAAGAATTTCTACTGAAAGATAAGTTGTTATCATTATGGGAATCCTCTTTTATGTTATCCCCACCCCCCTTGGTGAATTTAATATTTGTTCTTTGTGTTTGACCTTTGTTAATTTGATTAATATGTGTCGAGTTGTTTCACCTTGGGTTTATCTTGTTTTGGACTCTCTGGGTTTCTTGGACTAGGGTGATTATTTCCTTCCCCATTTTAGGGACGTTTTCAACTATTATCTCTTTAAGTATTTTCTCATGGTCTTTATTTTTATCTGCTTCTTGGGCTCCTATGATTCAAATGTTGGGGAATTTAGCATTGTCTGATAGGTCTCTGAGATTGTCTTCACTTCTTTTAATTTGTTTTTATTTTTCCCTCTCTGATTCATTTATTTCTACCATTCTACCTTCTACCTCATTAATCCTATCTTTTGTCTCCGTTATTCTATTTGTTCCCTCCAGAGATTTTTGATATCATTTATTGGATTATTCATTATATATTGACTCTTTTTATTTCTTCTATGTCCTTTTTAAACCTTTCTTGCATCTTCCCAAGCCTTGTCTCCAGGCTATGTATCTGTGGTTCCATTTTGATTTCAAGATTTTGGATCATTTTCACTATCTCTATTGGGAATTCATTATCAGGTAGATTCCCTATCTCTTCCTCTTTTGTTTGGTTTGGTGGGCATTTCTCCTGTTCCTTTACCTTCTGGGTATTCCTCTGTCTCTTCATTTTGTTTATATTACTGTGTTTGGGGTGGCCTTTCTGTATTTTAGCAGTTTGTGGAGTTCTCTTTACTGTGGAGTTTCCTGGCTGTGGGTGGGGTTGGAAGGGTGGCTTGTCAAGGTTTCCTAGTTAGTGAAGCTTGTGTCTGTGTTCTGGTGGGTGTAACTGGATTTCTTCCCTCTGGAGTGCAATGAAGTGTCCAGTAATGAGTTATGAGATGTCTGGATTTGGAGTGTGTCGGTTACAATGAGTGAAATGACACAGAACATACAAGATATACAAGACACAAACAAGAGACAGACACTCTGGCAAGAGGGACAAGAACTGCACATGCCAGCGAGCTTGCAGTTTATTTATATACATCCCCTCTGGGCAGAATTCCAGACTGTATGACCAAGCCTTCTTAGTACAGTGCATGTGCATAAATGTTATCATACAGCAAAAGGGAGTGAAATTTCTGCTTACCGCAAAAATTATTCAGGGCCCCTTCTTCCTTCTTATCACAGGAAGGGAATGTTCCCTTGTTGGCAAGGAGCCATTGAACTCAAGGCTGTGTCCAGGTTCCTTGGAAGAGCATCTTGTTAAGGCCGCAAAGCAGAGAGCCCCGCCTGCAGGCACATCTCCACTTTCCCTATTGTGGCCGCATTAACCCTTCATCTCCCCCTTTCTTTATTTTATTCAAGCCCTCGAGACATTTGTATTGATGTTTTATAGAGCAAGGCATAAAGCTATGGGCCAACCTCCAACCTCGCTAGCCCCTCTCATGGCTGTGCCTGTCTTAGGTTGCCCTCCTCTGAGGGTCTTACCCATCATTGGCTATCCAGCCACCTCTTGGAGGCTAGGCAGAATCTCTCTAGATGATGGGCACCTAGAACTCTTTTTATTTATATATCTTGGTTAATTTCTTGAAGGGTTCTTGTTAAATGGTACAGGTGTTATACAAAACTGAGAAGAATTCCAATCACATTTCAACACACTTCATGTAGATAAAACAGCTAATTGATCTCCAAGCCAGGAAATGGTGTGCTGAAGATTGAGCACATCGGTAGCAAGCTGTGTATCCAAATCTCACTGTTGCCATAACAAATGAGAGTCTTTATGCCAGTCTCGAACAAAATCAGCTGTTTGAATTCCTTGGTGTAATGCGAGGCCTGCTATCGCCGCTTTTGCAGTTACTGACGCAATTGCTAGAATCGAAGCAATGACCATACCAAGCATGTGTCGAGATCAATGTAGCAAAGTCTGCACAGCAGTTACTAGATGAGAGACAGCAAAAGATCTGACCATGGCCTAGTTAGATTTATAGGCAACCATAATTTTTTCTGAGCTTTAACAATTACTAACGAAAAATTAGAGTTATAGGCTGGTCTTTCAAATTTTTTCCACCAAGATTGATTTACACAGTGAGTTAGATTACAATAATCACATGACACAGACCCCATAGTATCATTCCAAGTCCAATTTCCATATAACAATGCAAAAGGATATTTTACACATGCCATTGTGAAATAAGATCTTTTAACATGTAAATTAACATGAAATGGACCCAAAGAGTCGCCACTATCCATAGTATACTTTCCTGATCAAACAGTAAGATTACCAGAAACTGCCCATAGTTTTCAAATATCCCCTTGAATATGTGGATATCCCTGCAATTGTAATTGAGGAGGGCAAGTGCAAATTGCTGCCATTTAATTGTCTCATTACTATTGCCCAACATAGTGCTATTTTCACGATGCCACTTAAGATATTTATTTGGCCATTTTTCTAAGAATTGCCCATCATCTGGACTCCAATCTACAATGAGAGACCCAGAATAACTCATGACTATAAAGGGTCGATGACCTCAGCAACATTCCCATTCCAAAGATTCTAGAGAAGGAACAAAAATGTTAACAGGACATAGTGACATATGTATTCCATTGTGAATGTCTATCGGTAACTGTCGAGGTGTTAAAGCCCCTGCTGGAAACAAGCAGAATAAAAGTAGCAAAACAATAATTATTGTATTTTACCCCCCATGTATTATAGGAATGATGAGAACGTTCCTTGGTGGACAGACAAAAGGGGTGCCCTCCTATGCACAAAGGAATACCTTCCATTGCAACGGTCAAATTACTAATATTATATTGTTGTTTATGATGAAGTAGTTGTTCTATTCCCCCGCAAGCTGGTGGGGGAAAGAAGGCAGTCTCATTAGTGCATACGTGCATTTTTGGTTCCCCCCAGGAAATTACTCTTACTAATGGGGGATTAGGTATATATGCCCAATATGTATGATTACTTGCTGATACACAGATTACCTGACATGTTACGAGTGCAATCATGGCAAGTAAAAGATTGGTAGGATTCAGAGGTTGTCCTGCTTTCATTAACGTTTTTCCTGCTTCCTGGGTCAACTTTTTCATTTGACCCCACATAGGAGGTGTTGCTTCCCTTGTACGAAAAGTAAAGATCCTCTGCATACTAAGCTCTTCGAATTTTTGAACAAAGAATCAGCCATTGTTGATTTTAATTAATCTCACTGGGGTCCAAAACCTGTAATTATTAAAAGAAATGAAAGCATACATTATCCCAGATATAATAATGATGTTGGAATCTAGCCTTTCTCTTTATCTTTGTACCAAATGGGCGTATTCAAGATCTTCTTGTCTTCTTTTTTCCTTTGAAAATGCAACTCTGCTGCTGATAGATTTCCCTTGCTCCAAATATTCAAAAAATTTAGGGTAAGTTAGGTTTTATTAAAAATGTCTTTAGGTCTCATAAATCTCTCCTGTTCCCCCTTTTTTATTTTTTTCAAAATATTCATGCAAGGTACAATTAGCTCTTTCAATGATAGTTTGCTCTTGACTATTATAAGGGATACCAAAAGTATGAGTTATATGGTAATGGGATAAAAAGTGAGCTAATTTCGTGGATTGGCAGGCAGGTGCATTATCAGTTTTCAATTCAATTGATAATCCCATAACTGCAAAGCAAGATAACAAATGAGTAATAACAGTGTCAGCCTTTTCAGAATGTAATGCAGTGGCCCATTGTAAATGTGTATACGTATCTATAGTATGATGGACATATTTTTGCTGTCTGAAAGAAGATATGTAAATTACATCCATTTGCCATGTTTGATCTGCTTGTTGTCCTCTTACTTTGACACCTGGTGAAGTAAATGGTAATGTAAAGGTTGCACATATGGAACAAGAACGAACAATATTTTGAGCTTGTTTTCGAGTAATAGCATGAGATTTTTGTAACCCTTTGGAATTGGTATGCTGTAAGAGATGTTCTTGTTTTGCTGCTTCTATAGGATAAAGTAAGGCATCAATTGTAGTATTTTTATTTGCATCTGTAAAAATAGTGGGTCCCTTAATTGGAACCTCTGAAATTGGGGATTGAGATATCATAGAGTTAGTCTGGAGAAAATCAATCAATTTAGATGACGGATAGTGATTAGAAAACGAACCAGGAAATGAAGCAAGGGAAATTTGCCAGTTTTCATTAAATTGCAAACATCGAGATATTTGAGCAGTTGTTAATTGAGTAACAATCTGGTATGGTTCATATCCTGACAATTGTAAAATACGATGGTGACCTTTCTGTATAAGAAAGGCTAATTTATCCATATATATAGTCATTTTTTTTGAAAAACTGTTAGGTAAGAAAACCTATTCTGTTCATCCTTTTTCTTGAACAATTACACCAGACAGGGAATAAGGGGTATGAAATATTATAAAAGAAATAGGTTGAGACGCTCAATAAACCATCATTTAGTCGTTGCTCAACAAATTGAAGTTCCTGTAAAGCCAATGGGGTTAAAGTTTGGGGGCTATCCAGAGTTGTATCTCCCTCTAAAGTAGAAAACAAATGTAATTGATAAGTAGGAATCCCAAGTACCGGGCGTAGCCAATTGATATCTCCCAATAACTTTTGAAAGTCGTTTGAAGTTTTGAGGTGGTCCCTTCTGATTTGCAACTTTTGTGGCCTTATTCTATGTTGTTCCAATATCGTTCCTAAATATGAAATAGGAAAGTCTTTTTGAATTTTTTCAGGGGCTATTTGCAAATTGTATAGTTTTAAAGCCTCCTGTACTTTTATAAAGAATTCATCACGTTCAGCAATACTAGGAGCTGCTAATAGGAGATCATCCATATAATGATATAGAATACAATTGGGGTATTTTTGATGGAGGGATTGTAAAGAGCGAGGTATGAATTCTTTACATAAAGTAGGACTATTTGTCATTCCCTGTAGTAAGATTGTCCATTGATAATGCTTAACAGATTGAGCATGATTAAGAACAGGAACTGTGAAAGCAATTTTGTCTTTATTTTGCAATTGAAGGAGAATGGTTTAAAAAAAAAAAAAAAAAGTCCTTAAGACCTAGCACCATTAAGGACCAATTCTGAGGAATAAGAGCTGGAGAGGGGAGTCCCAAATGCAATGCTCCCATAGGTTCAATATGCTTATTAATTTCTTGTAAATCAGTTAACATCTCTTTTGCTAATTGTTCTAATGCCTCGAGCTTTATTTGTGGCAATGGCCACTGCTCAACCCATTTTGAAATATTAGTTAACCATTTTAATGGGACGGCTCGAGGAATTTGAGCAGTGGCTACTAGTTTTTTGGGGGAATGGTTACAGAAGCCCCCAGGGAGAAGATCTCTTTCCCAAATGTTAATAGGTATATTTACAGTATGAAAGGTAACAAATATTGATCTTCCATTATGGAATTGGCATTGTAAGGGATGGGTACTCTTCTAGACATCTGCAATAGACCCCCCAGTCCTGTCAATATTAGTGGGCTTTTTTCTTTTTTCCAATCTTGGGGCCATCGTTGAGAAGAAATAGCTGAAACACTTGCCCCTGTGTCTAATAGTTCCTCAAGGTTTTTTCCTTGTATAATCAAGGAGAGAAAAGGGTGAGAATCTTTGATAAGCATTTCCCAAAATATATGTTGCCCAGTATTTCTAAATCCTCCTTTTCATTCATTAGGAAGAGCCAAAAAGAGATTAAGCTCTTCTGACATTAGCAAGGGGCTGTCCCCGACCAAAAGAGTCAAATTAGGGCTGTAGTTGATAAATCTCCTGGGCCTGAAAGGAGTGTTTCAAACTCTCTGTTAGCATTCTAGCTTACATGGCAGCTTTATTCAGACTCTTGCAACATTGTTGAGCCTTTGCAATGCTTGCTGCCAAGTTCTTACATCACTTATCCATTGTGTTCCTGGGAGTGCATATAGTCAGGATATAGAATAAGCAAGTAATAGCCTTAGCATTGGCAACATTAGACTTTGAGTTAATAAGTTCTTTCTTTGCTGTAAACTGCTGAATCTTTGCTCCGTAAGAATGTAACTCTGTGCTTTAAGGGTGACACAGGCTAAGAATTTAAGAATAAACACTTTAAGGAAAAATCATTGTTCTGGTTGGGGACGGCAGGAGGTCAGGGAGGAAAAGTCCTTGATATACATTTGCATTCAGTATTTGCATTCTCAAATGCTACAGTTTGTAATAATATCTCTGAAATTTTATCTTTCCCCTAAGTTGCCTTTTCCCCAAGGAATCTAGCATAGCCAAAATAAAGGGAGATTGAGGACCGTATTGCACTACTGCAGCTTTAAGATCTTTTAAAAAATTATATTCCAAAGGAGTGTATTGAATATTTATCACGTTGTCATCCTGCTGTCTCTGGATGGGAAATAATTGTGGAGGATTGATAAAACCACTAGGGGGAGCAGGCGAGTCATCATCATGAAGCATAGACAAAGGAAAGGAGAACCAACAATGTTCCCTGCCCACATCGGGCCGACCAACTGCAGTGGGGAAAAGAGAAGCATAAGGAGGAGCAGAAGGCGCAGATTTCTTCTCCTCCCTAAGGGATTTCCACCATTCCTGGAATAGACGGGTCATTTCTTTAATCCCTTGCCCTCCTCTGATAAAACCGAAAAAGACTCTGAATCTGATTCTGAACTGTCAGATGTTTCACCATTTCCAGAAGGAGGCTTACTTGTATCCTTACCTTCAGGCAATGCAGAAACCCCACCAATGTTTGGCATATCCTCATAAATTGTTTCTTTCTTCATTGAAGCATTATATTTAGTCTCATTATTAGTAGATAGCAAAGTCAAAGCCTGTGTTATAGCAATTACATAAAGTCCATAACATGATTTTATACATAAATTCACGTATTGTGTCCGTTATGAACATTTATTTCTTCCTAGAAGGATTTCACCATGGTTTTTTGAACCATGAACTTTTGAAAGTTCCCTTCTGCTAGGGTGAGGAATTCCCCATGATTTCCCAAAAGTTCCCCTGCTATGGATTTAAAATCCCCCCCGGGTTTCTTACCTCTTTCGGTTTCACTTGAGCCCCATCCGTTGGGCACCAGATGTTGGTTACTACGAGTGAAATGACACAGAACATACAAGACATACAAGATGCACACAAGAGACATACACTCTGGCCAGAGGGACAAGAATTGCACGTGCCAGCGAGCTCGTGGTTTATTTATATACATCCCCTCTGGGCAGAATTCCAGACTGTATGACCAAGCCTTCTTAGTACAGTGCATGTGCATAAATGTTATCATACAGCAAAAGGGAGTGAAATTTCTGCTTACCGCAAAAATTATTCAGGGCCCCTTCTTCCTTCTTATCACAGGAAGGGATTGTTCCCTTGTTGGTAAGAAGGCATTGAACTCAAGGCTGTGTCCAGGTTTCTTGAAAGAACATCCTGTTAAGGCCACAAAGCAGAGAGCCCCGCCTGCAGGCACATCTCCGCTTTCCTTATTGTGGCCGCATTCACCCTTCAGAGTGACTTTGTGCAGCCTGTATATTGAAGCTCAGGACTATGTTCCTGTGTTGCTGGAGAATTTGTATGGTATGTCTTGCTCTGGAACTGGTTGGCACTTGGGTGGTGCTTGGTTTCAGTGTAGGTATGGAGGCGTTTCATGAGCTCCTGTCAATTAATGTTACCTGGAGTCAGGAGTTCTCTGGTGTTCTCAGGATTTGGACTTAAGCCTCCTGCTTCTGGTTTTCAGTCTTATTTTTTACAGTAGCCTCAATACTTCTCTATCTATACAGCGCCATTGATAAAACATCTAAGTTAAAGATGAAAAGTTTCTCCACAGTGAGGAACACCCAGAGAGGTTCACAGAGTTACATGGAGCAGAGAAGAGGGAGGAGGAAGATAGAGGTGACCAGGATGAGATGATATGGAATCAAGAGGAGAGAGCAAGCTAACCGGTAATCACTTCCTGATGTGTGCTCAACAGTTGGGACCACTCAGAGATGTTCATGAGTTACACAGAGATGAGAAGAGGGAGGAAGGAGACCAAGGTGGCCAGGTGGATTAAATGGGGGGTCAAAAGGAGAGACAGATCCAGCCAGTAATCAGTTCCCTATGTGTTCTCAACCGTCTGGAATGCACACAGAGATTCATAGAGTTGGGTATCAAAGAGCAGGGGGAGGGAGGAGATAGAGATGACCTTGTGGAGAAAAATGAGAATCCAAACGGGGACAGAAAAGTCAAGCCAGTAATCTTGCTCCCAAGTAAAAATGGATACTGAAGATTGAGTTTTTAAGGTACAAAATTGATAACAAATACACAAAAAGCAAAGATTAAAAATCTAGAATTTGGATTTTCAAGAATACAATATTAAAGCAAAAAAAAAGTACAAAAATTATAAAATACATATATATGAAGTTTGCAATAAAAAAATAGGGTCTCTCTCTCTTTTCTTGAAAAGTAATAGTAGGTTATAAAAATGAAAATTAATGTAGTAATAGAAGACAATTTTAAAAAATAAGGCATGATAGTAAAAACAGTAACAATATACCTGGTGTTGTTTTGGGCAGTGTGGGGTAAATTCATTTTCAAATAGTTCCTTAATCTGGCTTATATTTCTCAAGATCTATAGGCCCCTTCCTATGTAATTGCTACTAACTTCAGGGTTTTTATCTATTGCTCTTGTCACTTCCAAGGAGGTTCCCTCTGTTTTAGCTTCTTCTATTTGCTGGTCTCTTCAGTGTCTAATTTCTGCCCTGACATAAGGTCGTGGGAGGTGGACACGTTTTCTTGATTCACTTGTTCAGTCGTGCTGTGGGGAGGGAGGGAGGAATGCTGCAAACAAATAACATTGGCATGTGCTCACAGTATCTCATCCACATTGGGTTCGCCCCTGCTTACAACGTGTTTGCTTTCCCTGGCTATATTGCTTAGGCTCTAGTTGCTCTACCAGGACCTCTCTGAGGCCAGCCCTTGGTTGTATGCACTTCCCAGGTCTAAGCTGCTCAAGTTCAGGTACTCAGGTAGTTCTCAGAGATGCAGACTCGGTTGAGCCTGCATTTTGTTCCCTTCCCAGGTCCGAGGAGCTCAGGTGACCAGGTGTTTGGCGAGCATGGTCACTGTGACTTTTCACCTCCCTGGCCCTGCTGCTTGGTTTTCTGGGGGCACAACTGGGACACCTTCTCAGGCATATGTTGACCATACAGAATCCCAAGAAGTCTTGATTAGCAGTAAAGCCTGCTTTCAGTTTGGTAGATAATGCCTCTCTGGTGCTGCAATGTCTCTCAATGCCTTCTGGCTTTGGCTGTCCTTGCCTGCCTGTCACCAGAGGGGGATGGGCCGGTCTGCAGCTGGCTAGCTCTATTCAGTTCTTTGTTCTGTGAGCGGGCCTGTCAGTGTCTTAGGTTAGCACTTTTTAAGTGGTAGCTATCCTGCAGTCTGGTTTGCTATCCCAAATTAGTTCCCACAGATTGCCTTCAGGGCATTCAGACCTGGTCCTTACTCTAAGCAATGCAGACCGTGCCTCCTTGCCCAGTCCCTGCTTACTAGTGTTGGATACAGGCATCTGAGTTGCTTCTTCACTGGGGTAGTTACCTTTGGGCACGAAATCTGTGGGTTTTAATTATTTATTTATTTTTCCTCCTGGTTATGTTTCCCTCTGTGATTCCAAGGCTTGCCACAGACTCAGCAGTGAGAGTGCTCCCTGGTGTTTGGAAACTTCTCTCTTTTTTAAGATTCCCTTCCCAGGACAGAGCTCCATCCCTACCTCTTTTGTCTCTATTTTTGTCTTTTATTTTACTTTATTTATTTTTTTTACCTTGGAAGAGAATACATTTTTATTTATTTTAGGAAACATGAGATAATGTGAAAAGTCCTTAAAAAAAAAAATTCATTAGCTGCTGCCCGTAAGAACTGTTTTCCTACCTCCTTTTGAAGACAATAGGCTGCTTTTCTGGGTGCCTAATGTCCTCTGCTGGCATTTAGAAGTTGTTCTGTGGAATTTACTCAGCGTTCAAATGTTCTTTTGATGAATTTGTGGGGGAGAAAATGGTCTCCCCATCCTAGTCCTTCACCATCTTAGGACCACCTCCAGGACTTGTGTTTCTATGTGTGAGTGCAGAGTTGGGAAGATAGTTGGGGAGCCATGTCATGTGTGGGGTTCAGTGCCATTTACTAAAAAGGCACAGAAAGTAGTTGCCCCTAGGTCACCTACCTCATGGTAGTGTTTAATACATTTCAAGTTATGATGTAGTGTATATATATATGTATATGACCCATAATATTAATTAAAAATACACAGTGTCCCAATGTTCCTTGAAGTAGACCATTCACCAAGACACAGAAGCAATGTAGATGTCCATTAGATGATAGACATATAAATGGATAAAGTTGTGGTATATATGTACTATGGGCACTCACTGTTGATCAGTCACTAAGTCATGTCTTGTGGACTCTACCCCTCCAGGCTCCTCTGCCCATGGAATTATCCAGGCAAGAATACTCCAGTGGGTTGCCATTTCCTTTTCCAAGGGATCTTTCTTACGTAAGGATTGAACCTACATCTCCTGATTAACTGGCAGATTCTGTGCTGCTGAGCCACCAAGAAGTTCTTTGGAATACTGCTGCTGCTGCTGCTGCTGCTGCTAAGTCACTTTAGTCGTGTCCAACTCTGGGCAACCCCATAGATGGCAGCCCACTAGGCTCTTCTGTCCCTGGGATTCTCCAGGCAAGAATACTGGAGTGGGTTGCCATTTCCTTCTCCAATGCATGAAAGTTAAAAGTGAAAGTGAAGTCGTGCCTGACTCTTCGTGGCCCCATAGACTGCAGCCTACCAGGCTCCTCCGTCCATGGGATTTTACAGGTATACTCAGCTATAGAAAGAATGAAATATTGCCATTTGCAGCAATATGGAAAGTATCAGTTCAGTTCAGTTCAGTCGCTCAGTTGTGTCCAGCTCTTTGCGACCCCATGAATCGCAGCACACCAGGCCTCCCTGTCCATCATCAACTCCCGAAGTTCACTCAGACTCATGTCCACAATACCGAGTAAATTAACTCAGACAGAAAAAGGCAAATACTGTATGATATCACTTATATAATTCAAAAATACCACAAAGTAGAGAGTTTAAAAAAAATGGAGGCTCATAGATATAAAGAAAAATCTACTGGTTACCAGTGGAGAGGGGGAGAGGCAATAAAGAGGTGGAGGAGTGGGAGGCACAAAGTATCATGTGTAAGAGAGTTCAAGGATGTATTGTACAACATGGGGAATAGAAGCAGTATTTTGTAATAACTCTAAATGGAAAATAAACTTTAGCAATTGTGTAATAAGAAAGAAAAGGAAAGAAAGAAAGGGGAGGAAGGAGAGAAGAAAGGAAGGAAAATAATAAAGATTTTGGAGGTCACAAAGCCAATATTGATTAGTCTCTTTTTAGTGAAGGAGTTTAGAATGGAGCAGTGGCCTTGCACAGGCAGAGTAGGGGTAGAGGCCCACATCCAGTGCAGACAATATTGGGGAGCATTGCCCATGAATAATTTTATTACAAGAATAAAATCAAGTAAAAGCTGGTTCTGTTTTTATTTATCTCCATACTCTGATATTCTAAATTAATGTCAATAGTTAAACACTTTTCCTCTGCAAAACCAAAATTTTATGGTTTCAACTATTAAAAGTTTGTTGTCACTTAAATTATGTTTTAATATTTCATATGTTATTCACAAGGTAAAATGTTTTATATACATATATGTACATATACACACACCTATGTGTTCATAGGTGTATACATACATACATAAAATTTCATAGGGCCACAATTTTAGTATTTATCTTTAAAAATTTATTATCTTCTATGAGGGAGTTAATTAAAATAAGCCCCTGTTAAACAGTTATTGCCAATACAGGCTGCCATGGTTGCCACTACTCCATTAAACAGAGTATACTCAATGGTTTGTAAAGCCTTGTTACCTCTTCCTGCACAGTCTGCAGTCCCTGAACACTAGTAAAACCTGCAGTCCCAGAAATACCACAAAGATTGTTAACATAAAGGCACACAATGTGGTTTTATGTCTAAATCAATGGAACAAAGTATTCATAAAAGCTGCAATCTTTTTTTATCTTGAAAAGTAAAAAATCTTGTATTGGAACATAAAACATCTTCTGAATTTGAAAAATGTTTTAAAGTGAAATTTATTCTTCTCAGTTATTTTGAAGTTATGGACCAAAGAATATAAAATTGGCTTAAATGGGGCAGCTTAAAATGTACCAACCTAGATAGCATATTGAAAAGCAGAGATATTATTTTGCCAACAAATGTCCATCTAGTCAATGCTATGGTTTTTCCAGTGGTCATGTATGGTTGTGACAGTTGGACTGTGAAGGAAGCTGAGCACTGAAGAATTGATGTTTTTGAATTGTGGTGTTGGAGGAGACTCTTGAGAGTCCCTTGGACTGAAAGGAGATCTAACCAGTCCATCCTAAAGAGGCTCAGTCCTGGGTTTTCATTCAAGGACTGATGTTGAAGCTGAAACTCCAATACTTTGGCCACCTCATGTGATGAGTTGACACATTGGAAAATACTCTGATGCTGGGAGGGATTGGGGGCAGGAAGAGCAGGGGACGACAGAGGATGAGATGGTTGGATGGTATCACTGACTCGATGGACATGAGTTTCAGTAAACTCTGGGACTTGGTGATGGACACGGAGGCCTGGTGTGCTGCAATTCATGGTATTGCAAAGAACTGGAGAAAACTGAGTCACTGGACTGAACTGAAACTGTAACTTCTGCAGATATTTTTTCTTAAAAATCACCTTACACGTTTACAGTCATCAGTTCAGTTCCGGCGCTCAGTTGTGTCTGACTCTTTGCAACCCCATGAATTGCAGCATGCCAGGACTTTCTGTCCATCATCAACTCCTGGAGTTCACACAAACTCACATCCATCAAGTAGGTGATGCCATCCAGCCATCTCATCCTCTGTCATCCCCTTCTCCCCCTGCCCCCAGTCCCTCCGAGCATCAGAGTCTTTTCCAACGCGTCAACTATTTGCATGAGGTGGCCAAAGTACTGGAATTTCAGCTTTAGCATCATTCCTTGCAAAGAACACCGAGGGCTGATCTCCTTTAGAATAGACTGGTTGTTTCTCCTTGCAGTCCAAGGACTCTCAAGAGTCTTCTCCAACACAACAGTTTACAGTCGTAATTAGATATAAATGATGAATAGATTTTATACTATGTTTATTTTCTGGACTTTATTTTTTTTCCTTTAATTTATGAATGTAACTAGAAATTTGTTCTATTGAGTATTTGTGAGAAATTACTCCCCTCCCCTGTGTTGAACACACTGCTTATGCTACTGTCGGGAGACTTCTATTGCCTAAATTTTTTTATATTTCAGCTCTATGGTCTCGGTTTATTAAATTCACCTTGACTATCTGGGCTTTTTTGTTTCACTTTGTTTAGAATGAGGATATTCTCATCTATTTCGGGTATCTTGAGAGTTTCTGTTAGGAATATGTGTCATTTGTTGTTTAGTTGCTCAGTCGTGTCCAACTCTTTGCCACACCATGGACTATTGGCCCATCGGGCTCCTCTGTTAATGGGGACTCTCCAGGCAAGAATACTGGAATGAGTTACCAAGCTCTCCTACAGGGGATTTTCCTGACCCAACAATGGAACTCGTTTCTGCTATGGCTCATGCATTGCAGGTGGATACTTTAACGCTGAGCCAAAATATATCATATGTCCAAGAAACCCACTTTAATTATTAAGATTCATAATCAGTGAAAAGCAAAGATGGAGAAGCCCAAGCAAGTATTTATATTTTACCAAATAATAATAAGAAAAAAAATTATTTTATTTTGCCTTCATTTATTTATAATTATGACACTCTTTCTTTCTTAACTCATAATTTATCTTTAATATCATCCTATTCTGTGTGAAAGAAAACAACTTTTAACATTTCTTACAGACCAGATATCTGCTGAGAATGAATTCCCCAATATTTTATTCATATGGGGATATCTACTTCTCCTCTATAGTTGAAGCATGATTTTCTTGGACATAGAAGATAAGTTTTGTAGTTTTATAAAAATTTTTTTATTTATTGACATGTCATTCTTTCACCATGAATTTACCAATTAAAGTGAATAATGCATTTCTTTGTAATTCTTTATAAGTTGCATAACCATACCGGTGCTTCATTCTAGAATATTTTTATCACTCCAATGGGAAACACTGTTCAGTTACCACATATTTTCCATTTCACATTTCATCTGGGCTCTGGCATCCACTACTCTATTTTCTGTCTTTAGAGAATTGCCTAATCAGGGACATATTCATTTACATGAATGGAATAATGCAATATACAGACTTTTGTGCCTGCTTTCTTTAAATTAACAATTATTTCTCAGCTATAACATTTTATAGCATGTAGTAGAACTCCATTCATTTGCTGGCTGAAAAATATTCCATTGCATGCTTTATGTATTTGATCACTAGCTGATGGAAATTTGAGTCATTTCAACTGTTTTTTCTTTGTTAAATTTATTTCTTTTTGGTCTTTTTTAAATTTAATAATTTTAAAATTTTCAATTTAATGGCTTTTAAATAAAATGCAAATAATTTTTAATGTAATGACTTTACATAATTTTTTCATATATATATATATGGTGTATATATATATGCCCCCTCCCTCTTGAACCTCTCTCGCATCTTCCTGCCCATCCCGCCCCCTTAGGTTGATACACAGACCCTGTTTGAGTTTCCTGAGACATAGTGTAAATTACTGTTGGTTCTCTATTTTACATATGGTAATATAAGTTTTCTTGTTATTCTCTCCATACATCTCATCCACTGCGTCCCTCTCCCTATGTCCATTATTCTGTTCTCTATGTCTGTTTTTCACTTGCATCCCTGCAAATAAATTATTTGGTATCATCTCTCTAGATTCTGTATATATGCATTTGCATAGTACTCTTGCCTGGAAAATCTCATGAGAGGAGCTTGGTAGGCTGCAGTCCATGGGGTCACTAAGAGTCGGACATGACTGAGCGACTTCACTTTCCCTTTTCACTCTCATGCATTGGAGAAGGAAATGGCAACCCACTCCAGTGTTCTTGCCTGGAGAATCCCAGAGATCGGGGAGTCTCGTGGGCTGCCGTCTGTGGGGTCTCACAGAGTCGGACACGACTGAAGTGACTTAGCAGCAGCAGCAGCATACAATATGTATCTTTTGCTTTCTGGCTAACTTCACTCTGTAATAGATTCTAGATTCACCCACCTCATTAGGTCTGAATCACATGTGTTTCTTTTTATGACTGAGTAAAGTGTTGGACTGTGAAGAAGGCTGAGCACCAAATAATGGTTGCTTTTGAACTGTAGTGTTGGAGAAGATTCTTGAGAGTCCCTTGGACTGTAAAGAGATCCAACCAGTCCATTCTGAAGGAGATCAGCCCTGGGATTTCTTTGGAAGGAATGATGCTAAAGCTGAAACTCCAGTACTTTGGCCACCTCATGTGAAGAGTTGACTTACTGGAAAAGACTCTGATGCTGGTAGGGGTTGGGGGCAGGAGGAGAAGGGGATGACAGAGGATGAGATGGTTGGATGGTATCACTGACTCAATGGACATGAGTCTGAGTGAGCTCCAGGAATTGGTGATGGACAGGGAGGGCTGGCTTGCTGCGATTTATGGGGTGGCAAAGAGTCGGACACGACTGAGCGACTGAACTGAACTGAACTGAATATTCCATTGAAGACTAACCTTTTCCAGTCCTGTGGCCAGTTTTTGTTCTAATCCCAAAGAAGGGAAATTCTAAAGAATGCTCAAACTACTGCCCAAATGCACTCATCTCATACGCTAGCAAAGTAATGTTCAAAATTTTCCAAGTGAGGCTTCAATATTATGTGAACCTAGAACTTGCAGATATTCAAGCTGGATTTATAAAAGCTAGAAGAACCAGATATCAAATTGCCAACATCTGTGGGATCATAGAAAAAGCAAGGGAATTCCAGAGAAACAATTATTTCTGCTTTACTGATTACTCCAATGCCTTTAGCTGTGTTAAATTCAGTTCAGTCGCTCAGCTGTGTCCAAGTCTCTTGCATTCCATGGACTGCAGCACACCAGGATCAGTCCAAACTTCGGGAAATTCTTCAAGAAATCTAATTCCTGATGATCTGAGGTGAAGCTTGTGTCATAGCAGTAGAAATAATACTGAACAGTAAATGTAATGCATTTGGATCATTGCCCTCATGAAACCATCCCAGGTACCACGAATGCTGGGGACCACTGCTCAAAACATTTTCTTGGGGTGGAATGTTTTTTCCCTGCTGCTAAATAATCTTACACTTTCACAGCTGCAGAGTATTATAGTGAATGAGTCACTTTACTGCCCACTGGGTATAAGTGTATTTTTCTGCCAGAATTAATCCTCCATTACTTCAGGTATATTAATGAAGTTTTTTTTTTTTTTTTAACAAATTATGTTCATCCCTGTTGAACAGCCAGACATCATTAAAATAAACTATCTGATGTCATATACATAGTGAATTAAAGAAGCCTATTGCATGATTTCTCCCTTGAAAATCACACAGAATGTTCAGGGGGATTTATTCTGAAATGAGCAAATATAAAGAGAGATAAGAAAGTGGTGATAATGTATGTATTTCTTCACTGAGTGTGGGTATGGGCCACTTGATAATTCATTGAGCTCTCCACTTAGATTGTTACGTGCTCTCCTATTAATGTGCATCTGATTTTTCACAATACAGATAGCCTTCAAAACTATGTAGCCCCTCTAACCCAGTTCAAAATGTCTTACTCACTGAGCATCTAGACTTCTAGTTCTAGTCACATCCCTTGTTATATTACACATACTGTTTCCTAATATGTTCTTAGAACTTAATATATTGTGACTATCTTCCTTCTCAGGTTGGTCACATTTTCTTTTAAGGGCAACTAGAATGAATGTAATCCAAATATCTAAATGTACCAAAGTGTTGGACAAGATAGAAACTGGAGCCTCTATATATGGCTATTGCAGATGTAAAATGGTATAGCCCTTTGGGAAAACAGATTAGGACTTTCTAAGAAGTGAAACATACATTTGCTGTATGACCCACTAAATCCAAGTCCTACTTATCTACATGAGGTAAATGAGAACATACCCTCACCCCAGGTTTTAGAGATAAGTGTTTATAGCAGTGTAATTCATAATAGTCTAAACCCAGAGCCAATGCTCATGTCCAAACACTGAAAAGTGAGTCAACAAACTATGGTGCACCCCTACAAGTGAATACTGCTCTAGGGGTCAAAGCTGCCCAGTACTCACACAATCTACAAAGTAGATAAAATATGAACAGAGGCAAACACACAATATATCATACCTAATACCAGCCCAGTTCTATTCTGAATGCTGGCACATGGTTTCCCTTTTATGAGGCTAGCATCCATTATTAAACCAAGCTCTCTTGTTGGAGAGAGCTCTCTCATTTCCCATTTGTCAATATTACAAACATGGTTGTATCAACCATCTTGGTGATGAAAGGTTTCCACCTAGTCTTCGTTATATCCTCGAACAAATGCCCAGCAGTGGGAACTATGTTTTTGAAGATTTGTGCCTTTGAAGGCTTTTAGTAAATGCTACCTGATGGCTCTTGGCAAAGTGTGCCGGGTCAGCACTCCCACAAGTGGAGCTGCCAGTGTCTCCATTCTCAAAGATAGCACTTCTTTCAAGTACAGCACTTCCCTCTTACTTCCCTTCAACTATAACAATGGGGGGCTGTTCAACATATGAGGGTCATACTCTCATGATGCCCTGTATTCGTTGGCAGTTCCTGTGAGAACGAGGTCACCCTGCTGTTGATCCCTAAAGACACCAAATGACAACTGGCAGGGTTCACTGCAACCACGATCAGCTGGATCGTCAGCACCATATCCATGGGTCTGCTGGAGTGGTGAGTGTAGAATCTCAATGACACCTTGCTCTTCACCTGGGTCCTGGCCTCCGTGGGAATGTGGAGAGTCTGTGTATTCCAATAAACCAATTCAGTCAACAGAGCTATCGAGTGTCACCATTACTGCTACCTTGATTCTTACCCCACTCTAATATCTGCTTTGTGAAAAACCTTCTCCTGCTTGTCAGCTTTCTATGGTTTTGGGGCAAAGTCTCCTTCACTTCTGTGCTTCAGAACTTGTACCTGAGACTTCCATGTAAGGACAACACCTTCAATCTGTTTATTATTTCAGGAATTCTCAACATGGCAGCCAGTATTTGTGTCACTATCATTACCATCTGGAATTACTATGCAGTGATACATGAAGAGGGAGTTGACTTCCCACCACCTTTTAATATGTCCACCAAGCCAGATGTGCAGCAGCTCGGTGGTGTCATCCTTGTACATCTGTCACAGCCTGCACGATGTTTTTAGGTGGGTTGGTTTCCTTTTCTGACAATTCCACCTTCAAGACACAAATCCATCACACACGTGCAGAAATCTATAATCCCTCACTGTATTGACTTTCAAAACCCCACATTCCCAAGATTTTATGCAGGAGTATGACCAGGATGCTTTTACAACTATGTGCAAGGAATCTGTACAAGTGGTAGTTAGTGTACAAGTGTGTAAGGCCAGGGCAAAGATAGTTTAGGGTAGAAAATAGCTTTTACCTTTGGTCTGAATTTAATTCATTGACTACTTGATTGAATAAATTGCATGAAAAATCATACCCACCTGCAAGGTCGTCTCACTGGATCTTCATGTGAATATTGTCAAATAATTAATACTTGAAATGACATGTATAGAAAGAAGTTTCTGAGATTATCAAATCTCCCTCCTAAACTTCTGTTAAAAACAACGAATGTTATATGCTGTGTTATCGTGATTACAACTCTCTAGCATATAAAATTCTCCAAGATGTTCCCTTGTAGAAGTGTAAAAGGAATCCAAGACCCACTCACAGATTCAACACTTACCTTACCAAGATTCTGCCCCATTTTCTTTCTTTTTTCCCTCTCTTTCAATCTATTTTTTCTTTTTCCAAAAGATTTTAAAGCAAATCCCAAACATTGAGTCCTTTCATCCCTCCTGATGTTTCATACTCATCAATATTACTCCAATAGGACTAACAGATGGATGTTTCCTCAGATAACCATGTTTGTAAGAAAATATTGAGAATTCCTTAATATCAAATACTTAGAAAATTTAAATGTCTCAAAAATAATTCCATACCCCCCCCCCCCCACACACACACACATGCACATAAGGCACTCACACCGCTCTTAGGTCTGAATCTAAAGCCCTCTCCAACTGTATGCCCTCTACCCTTTAAGAGAATGATTTTGACTTGAAATAAGTCAATTATCTTTCCTGAAATGTGTGACCTGCCAAGGCTGAGATGTGGCTTCAGCTTTTTGAGGGAGAATATTCTAAAAGTGGCAGCAGACAGTAACTGCCACTTGTACAGATTCTAAGATTCATGGGTCAGTCACTAGGGGAAATTGTTCTCCCTTTTCTATTTTTCATCTCGTTTCCATCTAACCATTTCTTCTCCTGATGGTCTGTGTTTCACTCGACTATTGCACTAAAGATTGGAAGAGGTGAGTTTCTGGCATGAACATGTTTACTATATTTATTTAGCTGGGATGATTTTGCAAGCTAATTTCCCTCCTGGACCATGGCTACTTGGTTACACTAAAATTTAGCTCCTACAGAAAAAGTCAAAATTTCATTTCTCCCTTCTGATTTTAGGATTGCTAGTGACAACAAGGGAGAATGCCCTATGTCACTTTCATGTTTAATGATGTTCTTAAACTGTTTCCCCAATCTCGGTTTTCCTTTTTTTTTTTTCCAGTATCTGCTCTGGTGTATCAACTCAAGAATATTCCCATGCTTCTATCAGGGAAACTTTCAGAGGGATTCAAGCCTCTTTCCTCTCTCTCCTGACTCTCACCTACCTCAGCCTTGAATTATTTTATCCATAAATACCTCAGTACATATTTTTAAAATATAAGGACTCTTTTTCTAAAGATAACTTTCCCTTTTACAGTAATAGCAGTGTGGTTAACAATAATGTTCTAATGCATCCAAATTCCTAGTCAATGTTCAAATGTCCTTAATAATCCCATAAATGTTTGACAGTAGCTTGTGAGTTTCTATTTTTTCAGAGTTTTGTATTCAATTTCATTCATTATTGCTTTTATAACCAAATAGTGCCGTCCTGGGCATGGAGCCAGAGGGGCATGAGTCTTCTGATACACATAAGTTAGCATTATTTTCAGAGTTTTTAAAAAGCACTGAAACTCTAGACAATCACAACACAATGTTTACCTCAACTCTTCAGTTAATTAATTCTACAAAGTGATTCTACAAGTCTACTTTCTTGAAGCGGTAAATAGTAAATGATATATCAATGCAATAAAAACTACACTTATCAAATGTTTCATGTTGAGATTAGAGTTTATTTACTCCACATCTATTTACCTTTTTTTTAAATCAGTGGTTATTAACCCAATGGAAATGTTTCTCAGAATAATTCCTGTACACACACAAAAATAGGTTTAGAGTTCTTAAAATCTATTCATGGATCTCAGTTTCAAAATAATTACCAAAAATTGATTACTTGTTTCACTGGCAGGTTCACTATTCTCAGCTTATTACTAAAGTGAATATCACTGGCTAAAAACCTACCTTATTGTTCAGTCACAGAGTTGTGTCTGACTCTTTGCAATCACATGGACTATGGCATGCCAGGTTCCCTGTCCAAAACCATCTCCCTGAACTTGCTCAAACTCATGTCCATTGAGCTGGTGATGCTGTCCAAGCATCTTATCCTCTGTCATCATCGTCTCCTCCTGCTTTTAATCTTTTCCATCATCAAAGTCTTTTCCAGTGAGTCGGCTTTTCAGATCAGGTGGCCACAGTATTGGAGCTTCAGTCCCGGTCCTCCCATTGAATACTCACATTTGACTTCCTTTAGAATGGACTGATTTGGTCTCCTTGTTGTCCAAAATACCTAGAATATTAATAAGTGTAGGTAGATCCTACTTAAAATTATTTTATTAAACACCTGTGAGTGATGGTTTCCACATTGAAAGTTTATAAAATCAAATAATCTCTAAAGTCATTTCCCTTTCAAGAAACATGACTAGTAGACATATTACTGTTTGAAAGGGAAGAATCTTGCTGCAGAAATACTATCTCAGGAGCTAACGCACATTTTAAATGAAGTTTTGCTGAAGTTCCTTCCTTCTTTCCAGCTATGATACACTGTGTATCTTAGTAAAACTTTTTTCAAAACTTGTCTAGTTGTCTTGAGGTTTATATATCAGCAAGATATTGACCACTGAAAATCCACATGGTGACACTGGCTCAGCATGCACTTGTCCTAGCTGTATGCCTCCCAGAGTCTAGAATTGCACTTCAATAGCCAGTTCTCTAACCATGCCCATCAATGAAGAAACACTTACATGCCTCAGAGCTATCACTTCCATAGCCTTCACAGTGGTAGTGAGGGTAGTCCCCATTATTTGTGTTTGTTATTTAATATGCCTTAAAAATCATACTTTAATAACAGTTTAAGAATACTTCATATCCCACAAGAACCTACTGTATCAATAGAAATGTGCTCAACAGATTCTGAAAACATAGCTGTGACAGTAAGCACAGGTGAGTACCTCCAGGTAACTGTGCAAGGGAGGAAGAAACTCCCTGCAACAACAGAAATGGAAGTAGTGTTTAATAGGAAACAACGTCTCACTTAATGAAAAACCTCGAAGACCAAAGAGACAAAAGTTTTGCTTACTTCCTATATGTCCTTATACTCTTATTTACAACCAGGCCTAGGAAAACTTCCCAGGCTGCTGTTACCATAGCAACAAGAGGAACGGAGAAACGCTGCCGCCTTGTGGACATGTTTTCCTAACAGCAACCTGAAAATGCTTGCTGATAGCCACGCTGTTAACAAGGTTGCTGAGCTCTAACCTATGCCTACACTTAACACATTTCCAGGGCTCATAGAGGGGCAAAAAACTAAATTAAACACAGGGAAAGCTAACAGGAAGAGGATATGAACAGGTTAGCACAATTCCATGTTTCTTTAAAAGAGAACATGACAATTTGCCCATTAGGTGAATTCTAAGACGTACAAACATTTAAGCTGTGAGGACATTATCCCTTCTGCCTGGGCATGGGAAAAGGCCGCTGTCAAAAGTTGGACATGGCATCAGTGGTACAGTAACATGAGTACAGTGGATGCTTTAGGGTACTGGTGGATGGACGTGGTAAGAGGCACTATATGCATGATTGAAAAGTGCACTCCCATGAGAGAAAATTAAATAAAAATGTAAAGACAGTATGAAAAATCAGATCCTTTCCTGGAATATTTCAGAAATGAACAGATTCCAAACACTACACACCTCAAACTAGGTCCCATGGCACCATTCACAGCATCAAAGAGATGAAAGTGAAGATAGTGAACATGGACAGAGGAATGGATAAAGAAACGTGATAGAGGTCTAAAATTAATTGTAAATAAGAGATTGATGTATGAATGTAGGCCATCTTCAGAGATAAAGACAAATGTACAGGTCATCAGACCTAGTGAAGAAGGGTCAGTTCAAGAAACATCATGGGATGTAAAGGAGAGGTGGGATACAAAAACGAAAGCAGTGAGCACCCGCACAAAGGTGATATGCACATCCAACCTGATAAGAAATTTATGGGTAGAAGAGGACTCTGGTGAATGGAAGGGATACAGTTCACTTACACCTACTTCAGCAAGCGGGGTAGACGAAACACATTCTAATGACGTGTAGCTGAGACCAAGCACAGTACTCTCAGTGCCATAAAACCAGAATCTGTGCACATAAAACCAACTCATCCTTGTCTTCAACTTAAAGAGAACAGGAACATTTACTTCAAAAATCCAACAGTGAGGAGTCACCAGGTTTGGTAGCATCCCCTGGCTCGTTTAACCCCAGTGTACAACCATGCCTGAGGAAAGCTCTCAGGTGGCTGCCGCCAACCTAAAATGGTAGGGGGCGGCCGGCGGTGGGGGGAGGTGGGGTGGAGGGGGGAAGCCCTGCAACTTGGAGGACTTTTCTGTAACCTCAGACTGAAAACTACCGCTATTGGACATGTAATATTCACAAGGCCACTGGGCTTGTAATGACACATACCCTTGATCATTTCTGAGGTCATTCATCCAAAAAAAGAAAAGCCAAGACACTCTCATGAAGAAAATATAGACAGTTAAATACAGCTCATAGTGCTTTAAAAATCTAACCAGAAGTACTGAATATTCCTAAGGTTGTTGGGCTTTAAGAGATACCTAGCCTTCAAAAATTGCTAGCCATCTCTTATGAATGAAACATATCAAATAATGCACCATATCTGGAAGAAGATATCAACAGATAAATACAGTTAACAGTATTTCTTTAAAAGCATTTGAAATATGCTCATTATAGTGAGTTACTCTGAACTTTTTTGTGTTCAACTCTTTGTGATCTCAGAGACTGTATCCCACCAAGCTCCCCTGTCAACGGAATTTTTCAGGCAAGAATTCTGGAGTGAGTTCCCATTTCTTCATCAAGGGGATCTTCCCAACTTGCATCTCCTTTGACTCCTGCCTTTGGAGTTGCATTCTTTATCACTGTGGCACCTGGTAAGCCAAGTGTATTATTAGAGATACAAAAACTATACTAATGAGAAGGCAATGGCAACCCACTCCAGTACTCTTGCTTGGAAAATCCCATGGACGGAGGAGCCTGGTAGGCTGCAGTCCATGGATTCCCGAAGAGTCGGACATGACTGAGTGACTTCACTTTCCCTTTTCACTTTCATGCATTGGAGACGGAAATGGGAACCCACTCCAATGTTCTTGCCTGGAGAATCCCAGGGACGGGGGAGCCTGGTGGGGTGCCGTCTATGGGGTCGCACAGAGTCGGACATGCCTGAAGCGACTTAGCAGCAGCAGCAGCAGTGAAAATCTGTCAAATATTGTTCAGAGAAGACATGGTAGAGTAACATTTTTAAACAGGATTCTTTTATGATACTAGTGGATTATATTTGGTAGGAGCCATTATAAACATCACTACAAAAGGCACTTGTTATGATGAGAGACTGACCATATGATGTGGCAGTTCCACTCCTAAGAGTATTTCAGAAAAGAACAGATTTTGAAAAACTATGCACTGCAGGAAGATTAACAATATCATATACATGAATGTCAAGAAACTAATGGAGCCACTATTGAAAACAGGATACAGTTCTTTTGTAATTAATTTATTTTTTATTGAGTGATAATTGGTTTACAGAATTTTCTTGTTTTCTGTCAAAACTTAACATGAATCAGCCATAGGTATACATATATCCCCTGAGTTTTAAACCTTCATTTCATTTCCCTTCCCAGTATGCAGTTTTTTTGGGGAAAAAAACACAAACAAACAACAACAACAATGAAACAAAAAAACCCTAAAAATACAGTTATCATATGATCCAGCAATCTTACTACTGGGCATATATCCAAGCAGGATGAAAACTCCCATCAGAAAAGAGATAAGCACAACAGATTTTATACTAGCACAATGTATAGTAGCAAAGACATGGGAAAATCCATAATTGTCCAAAGATAGGTGAATGGATAAAGAAAGATGTGTTATACATACAATGGGATATTAGCTATAAAAAAAAAATGAAATAATGCTATTTTTTTTTAGTATGGATGGAACTGCACCCCACTCCAGTACTCTTGCATGGAAAATCCCATGGGCAGAGGAGTCTGGTAGCCTGCAGTCTATGGGGTCGCTAATCATCAGACACGACTGAGCAACTTCACTTTCACTTTCCACTTTCATGCACTGGAGAAGGAAATGGGAACCCACTCCAGCGTTCTTGCCTGAAGAATCCCAGGAACGGGGGAGCCTGATGGGCTGCCTTCTATGGGGTCGCACAGAGTCAGATATGACTGAAGTGTCTTAGCAGTAGCAGAGATGATTATATTAAGTGAAACAGAGAAAGATGAGTATCATGTATCATTTATATGTACAATGAAAATAGTAGAAATAAAACATAAATTAAAAAAATAAAATAAAACTATTTTTATTTATAAAACAGAAATAGTCACTGATGTAGAAAACAAACATTAGTACCAAGAGGAAGGTGAGGGAGACATAAATTGAGACTGTGGGATTAATAGACACTCACTACCATATATAGTAGAAACAACAAGGATTTTCTCTATATCACAGAATTGAATTATATTCAAGATCTTATAATAGCCTATAATGACAGAGAACCCTTGCTATAGAGCCTGATAGCTGCAACTGCTGAAGCCTGTGTGTCTAGAGCCTGCATTATGAAACAAGAAAAGTCATGTCATCAGAAGTCAGGAGTGGCCACCACTAACCCAACAAAGATTAAGCTCAACCAGCAAGAAGACACAGCACAGTCAAAAATAAATAAATATAATTTCAAAAATTCTTCAACAAAAAAAGTCCATGACCAGATGGCTTCACAGATATTTCTATCAAACATTTAGAGAACAGTTAACATATATCCTTCTCAAACTCTTCCAAGAAGCTGCAAAGAGAGGAATACTCCAAAACTCATTTGAAGAGGCCACCATCACCCTGATACCAAAACGAGACAAGTATCACAAAAAAAGAAAGTTACAGATCACTCCTACTGATGAACGTAAGACATAAAAATCCTCAACAAAATACGAGTAAACATAATCCAACAATACATTAAAAATATACACCATAATAAAGTGGGGTTAGTCAAAGGGATGCAAGGATTCTTCAGTACTTCCAAATTTATCAATGTGACACACAGTTTTAATGAATTCATAGATTAAAAACGATCTGGTCACCTCAATAGATGCAGAAAAATTTTTGATTAAATTCAATACCTGCTTATGATTGTAATTCTCTAGAAAGTGGGGATACAGGGAACATGCTGCTGATGCTAAGTAGCTTCAGTCGTTTGCGACTCTGTGCAACCACATAGATGGCAGCCCACCAGGCTACCCCGTCCCTGGGATTCTCCAGGCAAGAACACTGGAGTGGGTTGCCATTTCCTTCCCCAATGCATGAAAGTGAAAAGTGAAAGTGAAGTCGCTCAGTCGTGTCTGAACTCTTAGTGACCTCGTGGACTGCAGCCTACCAGGCTCCTCTGTCCATGGGATTTTCCAGGCAAGAGTACTGGAGTGGGTTGCCATTGCCTTTTCTAACAGGGAACATACCTCAACAAAATAAAGGCCATATACAACAAACATAAACAGCAAACATCATTGTCAATAGTGAAAAACTTAAAGTGTTTTAAAATCAGGAACAAGACAAGTATGCCCACTCTTGCCACTATTATGTAGCATATATTTGGAAGTCTTACCATGGAAATCAGAGAAGAAAAGTTAAAAAGAATACAATTTGGAAAAAAAAAAAAAAAAAGTAAAATGTCATTCTTAATCCTAAAGATGCAACCAGAAAACTACTAGAGCTAATCAATGATTTGGTAAAGTTCCTGCATTTAAAATTAATGCAGGTAAATCTCTTGCATTCTTATACATTAATGAAGAAAGATCAGAAAGAGAAATTAAGGAAATAACCCCATTTACCATCACAACAAAAATAATAAAACACCTAAAATGAACTTCTAAGGACTTACAAGACCTTTTATTTTTTTATTTTTATTTTTATTTTTTTTTACAAGACCTTTTAGAACTAACACCCCCAAAAAATCATTTTCATTATAGGGAAATGGAATGCAAAATTAAGAAGTCAAGAAACACCTGGAATAACAGGCAAATTTGGCCTTGCAGTACGCAATGAAGCAGAGCAAAAGCTAATAGAGTTCTGCTAAGGGAACACACTGGTCATAGTGAACACCCTCTTCCAACAACAGAAGAGAAGACTCTACACATGGACATCAACAGATGGTCAACACTGAAATCAGATTGGTTATATTCTTTGCAGCCAAACGTGGAGAAGCTGCATACAGTCAGCTGGAAAAAAAAAAGAAAAAAGAAAAAAAGACTAGGGGCTGACTATGGCTCAGATCATGAACCCCTTACTGCCAAATTCAGATATAAATTGAAGAAAGTAGGGAAAACTAATAGACTATTCAGTTCAGTTCAGTCGCTCAGTCGTGTCCGACTCTTTGTGACCCCATGAATTGCAGCACGCCAGGCCTCCCTGTCCATCACCATCTCCCGGAGTTCACTCAGATTCACGTCCATCAAGTCCGTGATGCCATCCAGCCATCTCATCCTGGGTCATCCCCTTCTCCTCCTGCCCCCAATCTCTCCCCACATCAGAGTTTTTTCCAATGAGTCAACTATTTGTATGAGGTGGCCAAAGTACTGGAGCTTCAGCTTTAGCATCATTCCTTCCAAAGAAATCCCAGGGCTGATCTCCTTCAGAATGGATAGGTTGAATCTCCTTGCAGTCCAAGGGACCCTCAAGAGTTTTCTCCAACACCACAGTTCAAAAGCATGAATACTTCGGCATTCAGCCTTCATCACAGTCCAACACTCACATCCATACATGACTACTGGAAAAATCATAGCCTTGACTAGACGGACCTTAGTCGGTAAAGTAATGTCTCTGCTTTTGAATATACTATCTAGCTTGGTCATAACTTTCCTTCCAAGGAGTAAGCATCTTTCAATTTCATGGCTGCAGTCACCATCTGCAGTGATTTTGGAGCCCCCAAAATAAAGTCTGACACTGTTTCCACTGTTTCCCCATCTATTTCCCATGAAGTGATGGGACCAGATGCCATGATCTTCATTTTCTAAATGGCGAGCTTTAAGCCAACTTTTTCACTCACCTCTTTCACTTTCATCAAGAGGCTTTTTAGCTCCTCTTCACTTTCTGCCATAAGCGTGGTGTCATCTGCATATCTGAGGTGATTGATATTTCTCCCAGTAATCTTGATTCCAGATTGTGTTTCTTCCAGTCCAGCTTTTCTCATGATGTACTCTGCATATAAGTTAAATAAGCAGAGTGACAATGTACATTCTTGACGTACTCATTTTCCTATTTGGAACCAGTCTGTTGTTCCATGTCCAGTTCTAACTGTTGCTTCCTGACTTGCATACAGATTTCTCAAGAGGCAGGTTAGGTGGTCTGCTATTCCCATCTCTTTCAGAATTTTCCACAGTTTATTGTGATCCACACAGTCAAAGGCTTTGGCATAGTCAATGAATCAGAAATAGATGTTATTCTGGAACTCTCTTGCTTTTTCGATGATCCAGCAGATGTTGGCAATTTGATCTCTGGTTCCTCTGCCTTTTCTAAAACCAGCTTGAACATCAGAGACTGCACGGTTCACATGTTACTGAAGTCTGGCTTGGAGAATTTTGAGCATTACTCTACTAGCATGTGAGATGAGTGCAATGGTGAAATAGTTTGAGCATTTTTCTGCATTGCCTTTCTTTGGAATTGGAATGAAAACTGACATTTTCCACCCCTGTGGCCACTGCTGAGTTTTCTAAACTTGCTGGCATATTTAGTGCAGGACTTTCACAGCATCATCTTTCAGAATTTGAAAGAGCTCAACTGGAATTCCATCACCTCTACTAACTTTGTTCGTAGTGATGCTTTCTAAGTCCCACTTGACTTCACTTTCCAAGATGTCTGGCTCTAAATTAGTGATCACATCATCATGATTATCTGGGTCGTGAAGATCTTTTTTTGTGCAGTTTTTCCATGTATTCTTGCCACCTCTTCTTAATATATTCTGCTTCTGTTAGGTCCATACCATTTCCATCCTTTATCGAGCCCATATTTGCATGAAATGTTCCCTCGGTGTCTCTAATTTTTTTGAAGAGATCTCTAGTCTTTCCCATTCTGTTCTTTTCCTCTATTTCTTTGCATTGATCGCTGAAGGAAGGCTTTCTTGTCTCTTCTTGCTCTTCTTTGGAACTCTGCATTCAGATGCTTATATCTTTCCTTTTCTCCTTTGCTTTTCACCTTTCTTCTTTTCACAGCTATTTGTAAGGCTTCCCCAGACCATTTTGCTTTTTTGCATTTCTTTTCCATGGGGATATTCTTGATCCCTGTCTCCTGTACAATGTCATGAAACTTATTCCATAGTTCATCAGGCACTCTATAGACTATTTAGGTATAACCTAAGTCAAATCCTTTATGATTACACGTTAGAAGTGTTAAGTAGATTTAAGGGACTAGATCTGATAGAGTGCCTGATAAACTGTGGATGGAAGTTCATGACATTGTACAGGAAACAGAGACCAATACCTTTCCCAAGAAAAAGAAATGGAAAGAATTAAAAAAAAAAAAAGCAAAAATAACTGAGGAGGCCTTAAAAATAGCTGTGAAAAGAAGAGAAAGGAGGAGAAGAGAAAAACAAAGGGAAAAAGAAAGACATACCCTGGAATTCAGAGCTCCAGAAAATAACACAGAGAAATAACAGCCTTCCTCGGTGATCAGTGCAGAGAAATAGAGGAAAACAATAGAATGGGAATGAGTGGAGACCTCTTCAAGAAAATGAGAGACAGCAAAGTAATAGTTCATGCAAAGATGGGCTCAGTAAAGGACAGACATTGTATGGATCTAAGAAAAGCAGAAGATATAAAGAAAAGTTGGCAAGAATACACAGAAGAATTGTACAAAAAAAAGATCTTCATGACCCAGATAAGCATGATGGTGTGATTACTCACCTATAGCCAGACATCCTGCATTATGAAGTCAACTGGGCCTTAGGAAGCATCACTGTGAAAAAAATCTATTGGAGGTGATGGATTTTCAGGTGAGCTGTATCAAATCCTAAAAATGATGCTAAAAGTTCAGCCCTTTGACTGAAAGTAAAAGTGCTGCACTCAACATGCCAGCAAATTTGGATAACTTAGCAGTTGCCACAAGACTGGAAAAGGTCAGTTTTCATTTCAATCCTAAGGAAAGCCAATGCCAAAGGATGCTCAAACTATCGCACAATTGTACTCATCTCACACAGTATTAAAGTAATTCTTAAAATTCTCCAAGCCAGGCTTCAACAGTATGGAAACATTAACTTCCAGATATTAAAGCTGAATTTAGAAAAGGCAGAGGAACAACAGATCAATTGCTGGATCATCAAAAAAACAAGAGAGTTCAAAAAAAAAAGATTCTGGAAAAACATGTATTTCTCCGCTATTGACTATGCCAAAGTTTTTCACTGTGTGGATCACAATAAACTGGAAAAATCTGAAAAAGATGGGAATACCAGAAAACCTGATCTGCCTTGAGAAACCTGTATGCAGCCCAGGAAGCAACAGTTAGAACTGAACATGTAGCAATAGACTGGTTCCAAATAGGAAAAAGAGTAAGTCAGGGGTGTAGATTGTCACCCTGCTTATTTAAATTATATGCAAAGTACATCATGAGAAATGCTGGGCTGGATTTCAGCATAGGCTGAAATCAAGTTTGCCAAGAGAAATATAAATTACCTCAGATATGCAGATGACACCATCCTTATGGCAGAAAGTGAAGAGGAACTAAAAAGCCTCTTGATGAAAGTGAAAGAGGAGAGTGTAAATGTTGACTCAAAGCTCAACATTCAAAAAACTAAGATGACATCCTGTTCTGTCACATCATGGCAAATAAATGGGGTAACAGTGACAGACTTTATTTTATGAGGCTCCAAAATCACTGCAGATGATGAGTGCAACCATGAAATTAAAGATGCTTACTCCTTGGACTGAAAAGTATGACCAACCGAGATAGCAGATTAAAAAGCAGAGACAGTACTTTGCCAACAATGGTCTGCCTAGTCAAGGCTATGGTTTTCCCAGTAGTCATGTGTGGCTATGAGAGCTGCTCTCTAAAGAAAGCTGAGCACTGAATAATTGATGCTTTTGAACTGTGGTGTTGCGACTCTTGAGAGTCCCTCAGACTTAAAAGAGATCCAACCAGTCCATCCTAAAGGAGATCAGTCCAGACTTAAAAGAGATCCAACCAGTCCATCCTAAAGGAGATCAGTCCAGACTTAAAAGAGATCCAACCAGTCCATCCTAAAGGAGATCAGTCCAGAGTGTTCATTTGAAGGACTGATGTTGAGGCTGAAAGTCCAATATTTTGACGACCTAATGTGAGGCACTGACTGGTTTGGAAAGACCCTGATGCCAGGAATTATTAAAGGCTTAAGAAGAGGAGGACAGAGGATGAGATGATAGGATGGTATCACCAACTCAATGGACATGAGTTTGGGTAAACTCTGGGAGTTGGTGATGGACAGGGAGGCCTGGTATGTTGCGTTCCATGCGGTCGCAAAAAATGGTAGATGACTGAGCAACTGAACTGCATTGAACTAAAGAATAAACCCACCTAAGAAGGCAAAATCTTGTACTAGAAAACAATAATGAAATAGCAAAGTGACCCAAACAGATGGAGAGATATACTATGTTGTTGGATGGGAAGAATCAACATTGTGAAAATTACTATCCAAAGCAGTCCATAGATTCAATACAATTCTTGTAAAACAACCAATGGAATTTTTCACAGAGATAGAACTTTCTTCTTCTTCTTCTTCTTCTTCTTCTTCTTCTTCTTCTTCTTCTTCTTCTTCTTCTTCTTCTTCTTCTTCTTCATCTCCTTCTTCTTCTTCTTCTTCCTCTTCTTCTTCTTCTTCTCCTTCTTCTTCTTCTTTTTTTAACAATTTGTTTAGAAACATAAAAGACACCAATTAGTCAAAGCGATTCTGAGAAATAAAAACAGATCTGAAGGAATCAGGCTATATGATGTCAGACTATACTAAAAAGCTACAGTAATCAATACAGAATGATATTGGCATGAAAACATAAATATAGATCAAAGATACCAGAAAAGCACAAATATAAAATCTATACACCTGTGGTCATCTAATCTATAACAAACGAAGATAGAATATACAATAGAGAAAAAAGTGTCTCTGCAGTAAATGGTGCCAGAAAAACTGGACAGCTGCATGCCAAAGAATGAAATTAGAAAACTACCTGACATCATACACAAAAATAAACTCCGAGTGGATCAAAGATCTAATGTAAGACCAAACACTATAAATCTCTTAGAGGAAAACAGGAAAAATATTCTGACATAAGTCACAGATCTTTTTAGAGCTGTCTAATAGAGGAATGAAAATAAAAACAAACAAATGGGACATAATTAAACTTCAAAGTTTTTGCAAAAAATAAATAAGTTACCTTTGGCCACCTGATGCAAAGAGCTGACTCACTTGAAAAGACCCTAATGCTGGGAAAGAATGAGGGCAGGAGGAGAAGGGGATGACAGAGGATGAGATGGTTGGATGGCATCACCGACTCAATGGACATGGATTTGGGTGGACTCCAGAAATTCGTGATGGACAGAAAAGCCTGGCATGCTCTGGTTCATGGGGCACAAAGAGTCAGACATGAGTGAGTGACTGAACTGAACTGAACTGATAGACAAAATTAAAAAAAATAAAACTCTCAGTATGAGAGAAATTATTTGCAAACAAAGTAATAAAGATTAATCTTCAAAATAGAGAAACAGCTCATGTAGCTCAATATTAAAAAAAAAAAATAAAATAAAAAATAAAAAAATGGGTAAGGACACCTCCAGTGGTCCAGTGGCTCAGAATCCCACTGCTAATGCAGGAGACAAGGGTTTGATCCCTGATCTGTGAAGACTTCATATGCCAAGGCAAAACTCAGTGCATGCACTACAGCTATTGAGCCCACAGACTACAACTGAAACCTCCATCCCCTATAGCCCTTTCTCTGCAATATGAGAAGTCACCACAATGATAACTCCTCATACTGTGACTAGAGAAAAGCTCATGCACAGCAAGGAAGACAAAGTGCACATAAAAATAAATAAATTAAATTAAAAAAAAAAAAACATAGCCAGAAGACCCAGACAGATGTTTCTCCAAAGACATACAGATAGCCATATGTGAAATGGATCATCAGTCAAACTTCAATTCATGAAACAGGGCACTCAAAGCTGGTGCACTGGGAAAACCCTGAGGGATGGAAGGTGGTGGTGGGGGGGGGGCGGGAATTGGGAGGGGGGTTCAGGATGGGGAACACATGTACACCAATGGCTGATTCAAGTCAATGTATGCAAAAGCCACCACATATTGCAAAGTAATTACCCTCTAATGAAAACAAATTAATTTAAACATAAAAGACCCATATATATGCTGTCTAGAGGAAGCCAACTTCAGACCTAAAGACACAAAATGACTGAAAATGAGATGATGGAAAAATATATTCCATGCAAATGGGAAACAAAAGAAAGATGGAATAGCATTCCTCATATCAGAAAAAAATAGACATCAAACTAAAAAAGATTACAAGAGAGAAGGACAGACACTACATAATGATCAAGGAATTAATCCAAGAGGAAGATATAACAATTGTAAATATCTATGCACCCAACAGAGGACCTACTCAGTACATGAGAAAAACACTAACAGACATAAAAGGAGAAATTGACTGAAATACAATCATAGCAAGAGAGATTCACACCCCATTCACACCAAAGGACAGATCAAAATCAGAAAATTAATAAGGAAACACAATTCTTAAATGATATATAACATGAGATATATCTCATTGATATCTTCAGGACATTCTATCTTAATACAGAATACATCCTCTTCTCAAGTGCACTTGGAACATTTTCCTGGATAGACCACATCTTAGGTCAAAAATAAAACATCAGTAAAATTAAGAAAATCGAAATTGTATCAAGTGTCTTCTCTGGCCACAACACTATGAAACTAAATATCAGTTACAAGAATAAAACTGTAAGAAATACAAATACATTGATATCAAACAACACGTTTCTAAATAACCAACAGGTTATTGAGAAATCAAAAGGGAAATTTAAAAAATTCTAGAAATAAATGACAATGAAAACACAACTCAAACCTATGGGATACAGAAAAAGTGGTTCTAAGAGGGAAGTTTATAGCCATAAATTCCTAACTCAAGAAACAAGACAAGCATCAAATAGACAACCTCAATTTACACTTAAAACAACCAGAAATGAAGAACAAAACAAACCCAAAATTAGTAGAAGGAAAGGAATCATAAAAATCGGAGGAGAAATAAATGAAAAAGAAAGGAAAGAAACAATAGTAAAGATTAATATAACTAAAAGCTGATTCTTTGAGAAGATAAACAAAGTTAACAAATCTTTAGCCTGATTTCATGAAGAAAAAAGGCAAAAATAATAAAATCAACAAAGTAAGAAATGAAAATGAGGGGTTACAACAGCTAATGCAGAAATACAAAGGAGTATAAAAGACTGGATAGATGGACTGAAGGGACGTAAGGGAGGAGATTGTGGTGGGGAATGACTATGTAGGTAAACCAGGCTATCATGGAAGCAAGACGATATGACTGAGTCATATGTAGGACTGGTGCCAACACCATTGCCTCTCTCTCCCCACAGGCCAACATCAGCAGCTGATCAATAGAGGGGCTGGCCCATCAAGTGTCTGACTAACCTAACTACAGAGTAGGGCTCCACTTAGGGTCCCCCTTCAAGTGCCTCATGCACTGAAATACAGAGAAGGACCTCAGTATTTGGTGCTCCTCTAAATGTCTGACTTGCTGAACAAGAAATGACCCCAGACAAGGGAGCCCTCTAACTATCTGAATAGGTGGAGCTACAGAGAAAGACTAGGCATAGAGGCCTCCTGATTGCCAGCTACTAGAGGCTGGAGAAAAGACCATGATAGGGCCATAACTCCTGTGGCAGAGGCAGTCTGAGTCCCTGCACACATGGTGATTCCAGGGTCCCCACAAGCCAAGAAGCTGCAGCACTTTCATGCTCAACTCTTACTGGGAAAATGTTGCCACAATCAAAAAAATTCTTGCATCTATGTGCCCAAGATTGCATCAGTAGTGTCTAACTCTATTCTACCCAAGCAGGCTGTCGCCTGCCAGGCTTCTCTATCAGGGAGAGTGGTTCTCCAGGCAAGAGAACTGGAGTGTATTTGCCAATATTGAATGTCATACCACCAGGAGCACTATATAGCCTGCTGCTCTGGTCACCAAACCCCTGAGTACCTGCCAGAGCACCTATGATCCCACCAGGTGCACCACCTCAACACCTGGCCCTCACAGGGGCAAACCCAAGTCCTCCAAATCAGCCTCAGTAGCAAACCCGAGTGGATGAACTACATACAGACATGGAAATAAAATGACAATTGAAACCCAAGGGCACTGTGGCTAAGGAAGAAGGCCCAAAACCTTCCTACCAGCTGTACATGTTGCACATTAAATCTACACAATTAGCTAGGCAAACTTACATTGAAAGCTCCAACAAAAGAAAATGCACTGGTTCTGATATCTGTGGACTTTGGAGGCAAGAACTACAGGAGTAGGACCAGATTAGAATCTGATCTGACCCCAGAGCAGGTCTAGAGATCAGCACAACATTGGAGGGTATCATCCTAGGGAGGTGAGGTGGACTGTTACTCAAAGTGAGGCAAAGGACTCTGACAGCAGTGACTCAAGAGAAACATGTATTATTATTATGCTTTGACTTGCTCTGTAGATTCTTTTTGATACCCTTTCCCCTGCTCCTGTTGTAGTTGTCAATTTTATTGACACTTTGAACTGTAATGAAGTTATTGATCTTTTTCTTTTTTTCTTAGTCATACTTTTTATTGCTATTATAAACCTCTGCTTCTCCATTGGGCTTTTGCAGTTCTGTGGAGTTTTTCTTTTTTTCTTTCATATTTTTCTAATTTTAATTTTTAAAACCTATTATTTTTTCTACATGTATTCCTTTGTTTGGTTTCCCTACTGTGTTTTCCGCTTGCAGTTAATCTTTAATATATATATATATATATATATATATATATATATATATATATATATATAAATCTTCTTTATCTACCTCTGTTTAACTTTGCATATCTGTTCCTCTTTCTCTTTTTTTCTTTCCTTTCCTCCCAAAATATTTGTTAGTTTGATTTTCATTGCTTTATTCCCTAATTGGCACCTTGTTCCAGTTTTGTTTTCCAGTTTGTGCTTTAGCTAGTTTTCTTCTGGTAGACACAACTTTTGTTTTCCTGTGTTTGACAGGTCAATCTATTGTACCCTATTTTTTGTTGGATTATTCTGATTTGGCTTATGGATTATATGTTAATGTGTATATTCAGTCACAATTTTTATAGCTGCTGAAGATCTCTGCCTCTATTTTGGGCTTTTGGAGTTCTGTGGAGATTCCTCACATTTTTTTTTTTTTCTTTCTTCTTCACTCTTTTTCTATTTTTTTATATAATTTAAGTTAAAATTAGTTTTCAGCCTACTATATTTTTCTATATTTATTCTTTTGTTTGTCTTTCCTACTGTTCTTTTCACCTTGCAGATAATTTTTAATGTATATGTCATCTTCATTTACCTCTATTTAATTTTGGTGTCTATTATTTCTTTCCTTTCTTTATTTCATTTTCTCTCAATATATTTGTTAGTTTTGCTTTCATTTCTTTATTACCCACATGGCACCTTGCTTTAGTTTTGTTTTCCAGTTTGTGCTATACTTAGTTTATTCTTAACTGGTAAATTATATATTTATTTATTTATTTATTTATTTATTTATTATTTGCTTTGTTTGCCACCAAATCTACTGCACTTAATCATGTTGGACTCTTTTCATTTTTATATATTCCATTATTTTAATATTTACTTACCTGATTTTGTCTGGGTTTGGTTTATTATTTTCGGATATTTCTTAGAATCTCACTTAATCCTATAACAATCCACTAGTGGAATCTTTGTTCCTGACCAGAGATCAAGCCCTGAGCCTTTGGTTCCAATTTCATCCACTTCATTAGAACTAGTTCAAGCACATTCTTTTGAATAGCTGAGTCATAATCCATTCTGTATAAATACAAAATATTTCTTATCCATTCATCTTCTCATGGACATCTAGGTTGCTTCCATGTCCTATCTACTGTAAACAGTGCTGCGATGAACATTGGGGTAGATGTGTCTCTTTCAATTTTGGTTTTCTTGTTACATATGCCCAGCAGTGGGATTGCTGCTCGTTATATGACATTTCTATTTCCAGCTTTCTAAGGAATCGCCACATTGTTATATGACACTTCTATTGGGTCATATGACATTTCTATTTCCAAATTTTTAAGGAATCTCCAGTTTTCTCCATACTGGTTGTACTAGTTTGCACTTCCATCACTTTGCAGTCTCTTCAGCATTTATTGTTTGTAGGCTTTTTGATAGCAGCCATTCCAAGGGGCATGAGATGGTATGTCATGATGGTTTGATATGCATTTCTGTGATCATGAGTGATGATGAGCATCTTATGTTTGTTAACCTTCTGTATGTCTTCTTCGTAGAAATATCTGTTTAGTTCTTTGGCCCATTTTTTGACTGGGTAGTTTATTTTTCTTGAGCTTCCTGAGCTTCTTGAATATTTTTGAGATTTACTGTTTGTCAGTTGCTTTGTTTGCTATCATTTTCTCCCATTCTGATGGCTGTCTTCTCATGTTCCTTATTGATTTCTTCATTGCACACAAGTTTTTAAGTTTAATTAGTTTCTATTTGTTTATTTTTGCTTTTATTAGCATTTCTGTTGGAGGTGGATCATAGAGGGTCTTGCTGCGATTTATGTTAAAGTATGTTCTGCCTATATTTTCCTCTAAAAGTTTTATAGTTGGCAGCCTTTCATTTAGAAAGTGTTCTAGAGTCATTCTTTTACAGGTAGCTGGGCAATTTTCCAGCACTACTTCTTAAAGAGATCTGTCTTTTCTCCATTGTATATTCTTCCCTCTTTTGTCAAAAATAAGGTATCCATAGGTGTATGGATATATCTCTGGACTTTCTATTTTGTTCAATTTTTCTATCTTTCTGTCTTTGTGTCAGTAACACACTGTGTTGAAGATTGGAGCTTTGCAGCGTAGCCTGAAACCAGAACGGTTGATTCTTCCAGTTCCATTGTTCTTTCTCAATGTTTCTCTGGCTATTTGAGTTTTCTTGTTTTGTTTGTATTTCCGTACAAATTTTGAAATTATTTGTTCTAGTTCTGTGGAAATTACCTTTGGTAGGTTGATAATTACTTTAAATGGAAATTATTAAATGTTTCAACCAAAACACACAGACTGGCTGCATGAATAAAAACAAGACCCATTTATATTCTGCCTACAGGAAACCCACTTCAGATGCAAAGACACATATAGACTGAAAGTGAGAGAACAGAAAATTAAAGTCTATGCAAATGGAGAGCAAAAGAAAACTGGAGCAGCAATCCTCATATCAGAAACAAAAACAGACCTTGAAAAGAATATAAAACATATGGAAAGACACTACATTATGATCAAAGGATCAATAGAAGAAGACGACATAACAATTGCAAATATCTATGCAATGAATATCATATTACCAACTTGTAACTTAAACTGAAGAAGAAACTATGGAATACGACTAGATGATTCAGGTATGAACTAAATCAAATCCTTTACAGTTATACAGTTGAGGTGACAAATAGACTTAAGATAGCATTTTGAAGATTCAAGACAGACTTGAGATTTACAGAATGCCTGAAAAACTATGGACGGAGATCTGTGACATTGTACAGGAGGCAGTGAACAAGATCTTCCCCAAGAAAGCCAAATGCAAAGACACAAAATGGTTCCCTGAAGAGGCCTTACAAATAGCTAAGAAAAGGAAAGAAGTGAAGCAAACGCAAAAGGGAAAAAGGAAAGACACCCATTTGAATGCAGAGTTTCAAAGAATTGCAAGAGAGATAAGAAAGCCTTCTTCAGCAATCAACACAAATAAACAGAGAAAACAACAAGATAGGAAAGACAAGACATCACTTCAAGAAAATTACAGATAAAGGAGCATTTCATGTGAAGCTGGGCACAACACACAGTGTCTGTGTAACTCTCACTCTATACAAATTATATTTCATCAGCAGTTTTACCTTGCTTTCTTTCAGTCCAAAGTAATTTACCCTTTACTTAAGCAGCTTGCCTAATTCTGGAAATCTCTTCCCTGATTCTCCATCTCCCACCCCAAGGCACAGGGTTTGTCTTGCTTCCTCTTACCCTTCTTCTGGCGTCTTAATTCCTTCCCACCCATGTATGTCTGAAACCCACATGGGACACTCTGATGACCAGAGTCTTCTGCTAGTATTTATCTGATGTTCTGGGAAGACTATTGCCTGAGTAGGAGTATTATTTGTGATCCATACATTGAGAGAGGTGCACTTCATGTCCTTCTACATTTCTGTCTTCTCTGAATTTCTCAGTTTTTCCTGGAAAGCTCTATTATTCTTTTTTCCTTGACAGCAAAACATGAAACATTAGTGGGCATAAATTAATCTGTTTGATGGGACGTTGCTTATGTGCACACATAACTGGTACTACTTTGACTTACAACATGCAACCAAGCATATTTGTTGTTGTTATTTTGTTTTTCTCCTTGGAAATTTCTCTTAATGAAGAATTGCCATCAGCATGAAGAAATGTAGAACTTTCTACATAAAATAATAGCATAATTGGGCTCAAAATGTCAGCCCTTGAATATATCTAGCTATTTTTTTGAATATTCCTGACATTTTCCAAGAGTACAGATATCTGATTTTGAATCTCAAAGCTTAATCCCATTTAGTGATTGCAAAAGGTCAGAGACTGCCATGAATATAATTTGATTCCTGTAGATTAAGATGGCAAGTTCATAGGAAATTACCAGTTGGTACTTGACTACTTGATAAAGAGAGAATACAACAGCAGCAACAATGGCCAAAAAAATAAAGAAAGAAAAAAGAAAAACACAGGAATGTGTAGTTAGTGATTCAGTCATAAGAGATACACATGAATTGATGTTTGGATCATAGAAAAGGCAAGAGGATATCATACAATCTTCTATACCTGCTTAAGTATCTCTGCTAATGACTTGGACACTGTAAATCACAAACAAATTATAAAAAAGAAAGTAATTTTGAAAAATTGTTAGAGATAAGAATACCAGAAATCCTTACCTGTCTTCCTGGGAAACGTGTATGCTCTTAAATTTGCAGCAGTTAGAACTGGACACAGGAAAATCAGTTCAGTCGCTCAGTCATGTCTGAGTCTTTGTGACCCCATGAATCGCAGCATGCCAGGACTCCCTGTTCATCACCATCTCCTGGAGTTCACTCAGACTTATGTCCATCAAGTCAGACTAATGTCCAACCAGCTATCTAATCCTCTGTTGTCACCTTCTCCTTCTTCCCCCAATTCCTCACAGCATCAGAGTCTTTTCCAAGACTTTTCCAATATGTCAACTCTTTGCATTTGGTGGCCAGACTACTGAAGTTTCAGCTGCAGCATCATTCCCTCCAAAGAAATCCCAGGGCTGATCTCCTTCAGAATGGATTCGTTGGATCTCCTTGCAGTCCAAGGGACCCTCAAGAGTCTTCTCCAACACCACACTTCAAAAGCATCAATTCTTTGGCTCTCAGCCTTCTTCACAGTCCAACTCTCACATCCATACATGACCACAGGAAAAACCTTAGCCTTGACTAGGCAGACCTTAGTCAGCAGAGTAATGTCTCAGCTTTTGAATATACTATCTAGATTGGTCATAAGAGGACAATACACTGATTCAAAATTGGAAAAGAAATAAGTCAAAACTATCTATTGTTGCCCTGCTTATTTTTACTTCTGTACAGAGAACATCATGAAAAAATAAAATACCAGATGAAGCTCAAGCTAGAAAGAAAATTTATGTGGGAGATATGAATAAACTTAGTTATCCCAATGACAACATCCAAATGACAGAAGAAAAATAGGAATTAAGGAGCCTATTGATGAAGCTATTATCTGCTTCAAGTATAGACATCTGAAATGAGATAGTCCTACTTAAAAGATGAAATTCTGATTTTCACATATGAAAATCTAGACGCATATTTCAGAATATGAAATATAAAATCCTCTATCATTCACATCTACAAATCTGGGGACAATTTTTCCAACTAGAAATATGGAATTCTCGGTACATCCCACATGAAGTTTTAGATACAAAATTTTCTGCATATAATGTTGAATTTTTCAGATTAGAGTTATGAAAATATGGATGCAGATTCTTTAACAGGAAATATGAAAATGTAGATTTCATTTATCAAAATATGGTCACAGGTTTTCTCACAAGAAATATGGAAATTTTAAAATATTTCTCATTTTAAAAACTTTGTGCTGTCTTTCCTGCAGGAAATATTGAATACTGTCTATTTAATATTTGAAAAATGTGCATATGTTTTCCTACAAGAAATATACAATTTTCCCACAGATTTTCATGCTTGTGCTCTCAAGTTCTCTATATTTCCATCAAGAAAGCTTGAATGAAGGTCTTCTGAGATGAGACTTGGAATTCTGTGTTTTTAACAATTGAAAATCTTGGAGAAAATGTTCTTATATGAAATATAAAATCTTAATTATTCACATATGAAACTTTTTCTAGATTTGTATACAAGAAACCTGTATGCAGGTCAGGAAGCAACAGTTAGAACTGGACATGGAATGATAGACTGGTACCAAATAGGAAAAGGAATACAACAGGCTGTTGTCACCGTGCTTATTTAACTTATATTCAGAGTACATCATGAGAAAAGCTGGGCTGGAAGAAACACAAGCTGGAATAAGATTGCTGGGAGAAATATCAATAACCTCAGATATGCAGATGACACCATCTTTATTGCAGAAAGTGAAGCGTATCTAAAAAGCCTCTTGATGAAAGTGAGAAAGCAGAGTGAAAAATTTGGCTTAAAGCTCAACATTTAGAAAACAAAGACATGACATCTGGTCCCATCACTTCATGGTTGGGGAAATAGTGGAAACAATGTCATACTTTACATTTTGGACTCCAAAATCACTGCAGATGGTGACTGCAGCCACGAAATTAAAAGACATTTACACTTTGGAATAAAAGTTATGACCAAACTAGATAGCATATTGAAAAGCAGAGACATTAATTTGCCAACAAAGGTCCGTGTATCCAAGGCTGTGGTTTTTCCAGTGGTCATGTAAGGATGTGAGAGGTGGACTGTGAAGAAAGCTGAGAGCCAAATAATTGATTTTTTTGAACTGTGATGTTGGAGAAGACTCTTGAGAGTCCCTTGGACTGAATGGAAATCCAACCAGTCCATTCCAAAGGAGATCAGCCCTGGGTGTTCTTTGGAAGGAATGATGCTAAAGCTGAAACTCCAGTACTTTGGCCACCTCTTGCGATTAATTGACTCATTGGAAATTACTCTGATGCTGGGCGGGATTATGGACAGGAGGCAAAGGGGATGACCGGGAAGAGATGGCTGGATGGCATCACCAACTCTGTGGGTGTTGAGTTTTAGTGAACTTCGGGAGATGGTGATGAACAGGGAGGCCTGGTGTGCTGTGATTCATGGGGTCATAAAGAGTCTGACATAACTGAGTAATTGAACTGAACTGAATTGAATTGAACTGAACTGAACTATACACATGAAATAGAGAATGTTCATTTTTTCAGAAATTAAGATCTGAGCTAAAACGTCATACATGTACAGCTATATTTCATGTATTTTCCGAATAACATATAGCTATCTGTATTTCTTTGAAGAAAGTCTAGGTGAAGATTTCCCTATATGAAAAAGGGAATTAGTATATTTTACACAGGGAAAATCTAAACCCTTCTGATTATACAGTGGAAGTGATAAATAGATTCAGGAGATTCTATCTGATAGAGTGTCTGAAGACCTATGGGTGGAGGTTTGTGACATTGTACAGGAATCAGGGATCAAGACCATTCCCATGAAAAAGAAATGCAAATGGCAAAGTGAAGAGGCCTTACGAAGACCTGAGAAGAGCAAAGAAGCTAAAAGAAAAAGGGAAAAGGAAAACTATACACATTTGAATGCAGAGTCCCAAAGAATAAAAAGGAGACAAAAACTTCTCCAGTTACCAATGCAAATAAATAGAGGAAATAAACAGAATAGGAAAGCCCATGGATCTCTTCAAGAAAATCAGAGATAACAAACGAAAATTTCATGCAAAGAAGGGCACAATAAAGGACAGAAATGGCACGGACGTAACAGAAACAGAAGCTATTAAGATGTGGGAAGAATACACAGATGCACTATGCACATAAGATCTTCATGACCCAGTTAAACATGATGTTGTGATCACTCACCTAGAGCCAGACATCCTGGAATGAGAAGTCAAGTGGGACTTTAGAAGCAAAGGTCATGGAGGTGATGGAATTCAGTTGAGCTATATCACATTCTATACGATAATGCTGTGAATGTATTGCCCTGCATAGGCCAGCAAATTTGGAAGACTCAGCTCTGGCCAGAGGACTGGAAAAGTTCAATTTTCATTCCAACCGCAATAAAAGGCAATCAAAGAACATGCAGATTACCACTTAACTGCACTCATCTCACACACTTGCAAAGTACTGCTCAAAATTCCCAAAGCCAGGCTTCAACAGAATATGAATCATGAGATTTCAGATGTTCAAGCTGGATTTAGAAAGGGGAGAAGAACCAGAGATCAAATTGCCAACACCCTTTGGGTCATCAAAAATGCAAGAGAACAACAGCAAAGCGTGTACTCCTATTTGACTATGCCAAAGACTTTGATTGTGTAGATCACAACAAAACGTTTAAAATTCTTCAAAACATGGGACAACTAGAGTATGTTATATGCCTCCTGAGAAATCTGTATTCAGGTCAACAAGCAACAGTCAGAAAAGGAAATGGAACAACATACTTTTTCCAAGTTGGGAAAAGAGTATTTCAAGGCTGTACTGACAACCTGTTAATTGAACTTACATGAAGAGTTAATCATACAAAATGCCCAACTGGATGAAATAGGGTTTGGAATCAAGGTTGCTGGGAGAAATATCAATAACATCAGATATGCAGATGACACAATTCATGTGGCAGAACATAGAAAGAACTACAGAGCCTCTTGAGGAAAGTAAAAGAGGAGAGTGATTAAGGTGACTGAAAACTCAGCATTCAAAGTGAGATTCATGGTATCTGGTCCCTCCCATCACTTCATGGCATAAAGATGGGGAAACAATGGAAATAGTGAGAAACTTTATTTGTGGGGGGGGGGGGGGGGGGGCGGAGGGATACCCAAAATCACTGAAGACGGTGACTCTGTTCATGAAGTTAAAATATGCTTTCTCCTTAGAAGAAAAGTTAAACCAGACTAGACAGCATATTATAAAGCAGACAAAGGTCAGTCTAGTCCAAGCTACATACATAGAAGAGAATTAGACCTAAAGAATCTTGACCTCCAAAGAATCAATGTTATTGATATGTGGTGTTGGAGCAAACTCTTGAGAGTCCCTTGGACTACAAGGAGATGAAAGGGGTCAATTCTAAAGGAAATCAATTCAGAATATTGATTGGAAGTGCTGATGCTGAAATTGGATCTAGAATTTTTATTTTATTTTATTTATTTATTTTTACTTTGTCTTGAATATTTTGGCCATGTGAAGGGAAAGAGCCTGATGCTGAGAAATATTGAAGGCTGGAGGAGAGGGCAAAGATAGAAGATGAAATGCTTGGCAGCATCAGTGACTCAATGATTATGGGTTTGAGCAGGGTTTATGAGTTGGTGATTGACAGATAAGCCTGGCATACTGCAATCCATGGGATCAGAAAGAGTCGGACAGGACTAAGTGACTTAACGGTACTCACTGGACTTTCTTAGGTTCTCAGCAAAACGAAAGTAAATAATTCTCTTACCCCTCACCTGAAACTCCTCATAGATTCCTAATGCCTCCTAAGATTTGTGACGTTTCCGCAAGGATTCCGCCAGGATGGTCATTATTTCTATTATATGGGTAAATATCCCCTAGGAAATAATGGAAGGGAATAATTTACAGAAAGTTGTAGAAGAAAGTACGCACATCAGGAAGTCAGCATGACCTTGTCAAAAACATACAATATAACCCTTTAATTCTTCACACTGATTTCCTTCTGAATACTGATGATAGGACCTCACCAATCCTGAAGAATGGTCGTTACAAATGTAAGTAAAAAACACATTTCTGCCTATTGCTTTAGTGATGACACAAAGCAAGCAAATCATGGTAATCACACCACCACCCCTAACCAAGACAATAGGCTGCAGAAGCCATTAGGGAACATCAAGGATCACAAGGTCTCCCATCAATACCAGTACTAGGTATACGACACTATAGAGAAGGTGCACAACAAGATGAAATCATTAAAAAAAAAAAAAAAAAAAAAAAAAAAAAGCCTTTTGTGCTAGTTTCAGAGGGAAAATGTGCATCTCCCAGATGACAGGTTGATAGGATTCAAGTCACTAATAACACTCGACGCAGCCACATGTCAGTGCACATTTCTGTTAGGAAACTTGAGAACTTCTGTGCAGGCCTGGGCCTTTCCCACAGAGCATTAGCCAGGTGTGATGAGGTCACCTTTTCCATGGCAAAAGTTATCATCTATGACCACTACTTTTATTGCCAGTCCTTTGGATTTGTGAGAACCCCCAAAGACCACCATCTAGATACCAAAGTATACATCTGCTTAAAACACGCAAGACAAAAGGATATAATCCAGCCCAAACTGAAGGGCCTAAGGATAATCACATGGTCCTCAGCCCTATGAAGGGCCATTAGGGCAACAAAAGCACAGATCCAGACAAGGTAATTGTTAACACCTGCAGCCATTCAAAGGACATGTCCCAGTAACTGACAAAGAGTGTAGATTGTAAGTTCTCTACCAACTTGAGAAATTGTTCCAACAAGACCTCTGAACCTCCCATCTTAGCCAAGCCTAAAAGACAGAATATGTGCACATCAGGCCCAAGTCACGTAAATCTGGGAATATTTGGAGGTAACAGTATTTGGTATCGGACACTATAGAGAAGGCGCACACCAAGATGAAATCATAAAAAAATAAGCCTTTTGTGCTAGTTTCAAAGGGAAAATGTGCATCTCCCAGATGACAGGTTGATAGGATTCAATTCACTAATAACACTCAACGTAGCCACATGTCAGTGCAGATTCCTGTTAGGTAACTTCAGAAGCTTCTGTCCAGGACTGTCTGCAGCCTCTGCTTTCGATTCCTTAATTGTGTTGATTCAATCAGCAGACAGTATGAAATATAGGCAATGGATAGGCACCTGAGGAAGATGATGAAAACTCTAAGGACAAATAATCTTTCCAGGGTAAGGGACAGACAACTCCACAGGTTGGTGATAAGATGGAGGAAGCTGGAGAGGAGAATGAAAGGCAGATTTCAGAGCTAGCATCTGGCAATTTAGGGTGATGGCAGCTGCTCCAGACCTGGCTGCAGGCCTTGAGGAGATATTTCCAAATATAATAAATTAATGTCGTCTCTGTCCTCAATGAGCTTTTACAACCTTAAAGCCTCAGCCTATGACACTATACCAAGAACAAAATCATAGGTTAGAAATTCAGGAGATATTAATTTAGGGAGGGTGTGTGAGACTTGTCAGAGATGTGTTCTATCAGACATGTTCTAACACTTAGCATAATTAATAGGGCTTGAGCTGTGTCTCACTTATATACATGTAGACTGTTCTCGTAGGCATATTCCGATTATGAGATCATATAACCTCATATCTGGGATTTCACTTTCTTGGTGAGTACTTCTCAACTTAAAAAAAAGGAAGATAGCACTAGTTTAGAGGTCACATCTTTGTATTAGAACTTTTTAAAAATCAATTTCCCAACTCTACCAATTGTGCTAGGTAACTTCCTGCCACTACTAAAATGGCCAACTATATAGTATCTCCTCCTGCCATACCAGAAGCACTACAGTAAGTGTAAAGGCAGATAACATACAAAAACACATGATTCTTTGCCAATTTTCTTTTCAGTTGATGTATCCATAGCTGTGAGTGTGGTGTTAAAGGCCCCCATTATAATTGTGGCAATGTTAATTTCCCCTTTCCTACTTGCTTGCATTTGCCTTGCATCTTGGGGTGCACCTAAATGGCACAATGGACTCAGTTCAGTTCAGTTGCTCAGTCGTGTCTGACTCTTTGTGACCCCATGAATCACAGCATGCCAGACCTCCCTGTCCATCACCAACTCCCGGAGTTAACTCAGACTCGCGTCCATTGAGTCAGTGATGCCATCCAGCCATCTCATCCTCGGTCGTCCCCTTCTCCTCCTGCCCCTAATCCCTCTCAGCATCAGAGTCTTTTCCAATGACTCAACTCTTCGCATGAGGTGGACAAAGTACTGGAGTTTCAGTTTTAGCATCACTCCTTCCAAAGAAATCCCAAGGCTGATCTCCTTCAGAATGGACTCTTGCACCTAATTGTTATATATAGGCATTATACTCATTAGTAACAGAACCACCTTTTCTCCAGTGCACACAGAACATCCTGCAGGATAGACCGAATCCTGCCCCATAAACCTACCTTGGTAAATTCAAAAAAAGAGAAGAAAAACAAAAGCATTTCAAGCATCTTTATCAATTACAATGCAGTAAGATTAGGTGTCAGCTGCAGAGGAAAAAATAATCCAGTACTTAGTCATACACATCTGAATAATCAACAGATCACAAAATAAATCAAAATTGAAATAAATTTCAATACAAACAAATGAAAATAAAAAACACGACAACCCAAAAGCTTTGGATTCAGTAACAAGTAGTGTTAAGAAGGAGATGTATAGCATATAAGCCTGCGTCAAGGAAGAAGAGAAACATCAAAGAAACAGCCTACCTTTGCATCTAAAGGAAACACACACACACACACAAAGAACCCCAAAGGTAGGAAAATGAAAGGAATCATAAAAATAAGAGAGAAATAAATGAAAAAGAAACAAAGGTGGCTATGGCAAAACTCAATAAAAAGAAAATATGATTCTTAAAAGTATAAATCAAAGACAAAGCATTAGCCATAGTAATCAAGGGAAAAACAAAGGGGGTGTGGAGAAGAATCAGAATAATAAAATTCGAAATGAAAATGGATAAATCACAGCATACAACAAAGAAACACAGAAGGTCATAAGATATTACTGTGAGGAATTATAGGTCACTAAAATGGGTAATGTTGAAAAAATGGGAAAAAAATTCTTAGAAAAGAACAACAGTCCATAACTGAGTAAGCTAGAAGTAGAAAATTTAACATATGCATGAGAATCATGGAAATTAAAGCTCAAATAAAAATCTTCCAGCAATCAAAAGACTAGGACCATATGGTCCTGCAATTTTTTTTTTTTAGAATTTACCAGAAAAGATTTACAGAAGATCAAACAACAAATAGTTAATGAACTCAAACTCTTCCAGAAAATCACAGAGGATGGTAAGCTCCCCAATTCATTCTATGAGGCCACCATCACCCTAATACCCAAACCACACAAAGATTCAACAAAGAAAGAAAACTAGTGGCCAGTATTACTAAACACACTGGTAAATATAGATACAGAAAATTTCTGGCAACTTCTTGCAAAGAGAATCCAATAACATAGTGAAAAAGTCTTATATTACCTTATAAGCACATTGGCTTCATCCCAGAATTGCAAGGATTCTTTAATATATGCAAATCCATCAATCAATATGATACCCCATATTAAACCGAAAGATTAAAAACCATATGATAACCTCAATAGATGCAGAGAAAGTCTTTGACAAAATTCAACACCTACTTATAATAATTCTCCAGAAATCAGGTATAAAAGGAGCATATCACAACACAATAAAAGCCATGTATGAGAAAACCAGAGCAAATAGTATCTTTAGCGGTGAAAAATTGAAAGCATTTTCTCTAAAATCAGGAACAAGAAAAGGGTACTGACTCTGACCACAGCTGTTCAACATTGATTTGGATGTACTAGCTACAACAGTCAGGGAACAAAATGAAATAAAAAGAAATTAGAGGTTGGTTAAAAATAACAACAACAACACACAAACAAACAAACAAAAAAAACACTCACTGTTTGCAGAAGACATGATCCTCTACATAGAAAGCCATAAATACACCACGAGAATATTACTAGTGCTAACTGATGAATATGATACTGTTACAGGTTATAATTTATTGCATAGAATCCCCTTGCACTGCTAAACATGAACAATGAGAAAACAGAAAGAGAAATTAAGGAAACAATCTTGTTCAACATTGCAGTGAAAAGAATAGCATACTTAGGGGTATATTTACATAAAGAAGCAAAAAGGCTTACATATATATATAACTTACATACACACACACACACACACACACACATATAACAATGATGACAGAAAAAAGATGAGACAAATAAATGGTGAATTCTACTAGGTTACTGGAATTGAAGAAACAATATAGTGAAAATGAGTATCCAAATTGAAGCAAACTATAGGTTCAATGCAACCCTTAACAAGTTACCAATGGTATTCTTCACAGAATTAGATCAAATACTTTAACAGTATATATACTTTCACAGTAGGTATAGAAACACAAGGAAACCTCTAATAGCAAAATCAATCTTGAGAAAGAAGAATAGAAATGCAAGAATCAACCTACCTGAGCTCAGAATATACTACAAAACTAGTCATCAAGACAGGAGCTTAAAGACAGAAATCTAAATCAATGGAAGTATTGGAGTTTCAGCTTTAGCGTTAGTCCTCCCAATGGAAACCCAGGACTGATCTCCTTTATAATGGACTGGCTGGATCCCCTTACAGTCCAAGTGATTCTCAAGAGTTTTCTCCAACACCAAAGTTCAAAAACATCAATACTTTGGGATTCAGCTTTCTTCACAGTCCAACTTTCACATCCGTACATGACCACTGGAAAAACCATAGCCCTGAATAGATGGTTTTTTGTTGGCAAAGTAATGTCTCTGCCTTTCAGTATGTTATCTAGGTTGGTCATAACTTTCCTTCCAAGGAGTAAGCATTTTTAATTTTAATATCTATAATCACCATCTGCAGTGATTTTGGAGCCCAAATAAATAAAGTCTGACACTGTTTCCACTGTTTCCCCATCTATTTCCCATGAAGTGATGGGACCAGATGCCATGATCTTCATTTTCTGAATGTTGAACTTCAAGCCAGCTTTTTCACTCTCCTCTTTCACTTCCTTCAAGAGGCTTTTTGTTCCTCTTCACTTTCTGCCATAAGGGTGGTGTCATCTGCATATCTGAGATTATTGATATTTCTCCCAGTAAATTTGATTCCATCTTGTGTTTCTTCCAGCCCAGAGTTTCTCAAGATATATTCAGCATATAAATTAAATGAGCAGAATGACAATATACAGCCTTGATGTTTCTTTTTCCTCTTTGGAATCAGTGTGTTGTTCCATGTCTAGTTCTAGGAAACCTCTAATATCAAAAGCAATCTTGTGAATAAAGAATAGAAATGCCAGAATAAACTTACCTTGCTTCAGAATATACTGCAAAACTACAGTCCTCAGGACAGTAGCACAAAGACAGAATGGAACAAAACAGAAAACCTAGAGATAAGTCCATGCATGTATGGACATCTTAATTTTGACAAAGGAAGCAAGAATATACAATGAGGAAAAGACAATCTCTTTAACAAGTGGTTCTGGGACAAAATGATCAACCAGCTGTAAAATAATGAAACCACAACCCTTCCTATCACCATATGCAAAACTAAATTCAAAATGGATTAAATGCTCTCCAGACAGGCATTTTGCTTTTTTGAATTTCTTTTTCTTATCAGTGGTCTTGATTCTTGTCTGCTGTACAATGTCATGAACCTCCATCCATAATTCATCAGGCTCTGTCTATCAGATCTAGTCCCTTAAATCTAGGCTAGAGTATCAGGACTCTGCAGAGAATGGCTTCAGTGGATCCTCTCACTGCTCTTGGCCCCAGAATGTTAGGGTTACAGGAAGGCTGGGATGTGTTCTCCCCTGGAGCCTGGAAGGAAACAGAACCACTTTGAAAGGACCTCTGTACAGTAAATGGCAGACTTCCATTCTTGTGCCACTGGTGAGTTATGGCATTTACAACGATGATGTCCCTTCATATCTTCACATTTACCGATGCTTCATCTGTAAACTTATCTCCATAGAGAGTTCCATTTCTAAATATGGAATTTTCTGAATGTCACATACTGACATGTGGGCAAAATTTTGCAGCAAGAAACATAGAATCAATATTTTACAAATGAATACATGCATGTTATTTTCTTTTTGGAAATATGAAATTCTCCATATTTCACCTGGGAAAATAACAGAACAAACTTTCCAAAGCAAAATTGGAATTCTCTATATTTCATATAGAAATTTGTGTGTATGTGTTACCACTTGAAATTGAGAATTGTATGCTTTAAACATGTAATTAACTAGGTGCTATCTTTTCTCCATGAAATGTGGAATTTTGCATCTTTCCCTTATGAACATCTGGCTATTGATTTTAGCACACAAAAGATAGAATTTTTATGTTTTCACATCTGTAGATCGGGACACTGATTTTCCTCTCTTAAATATGGAATACTCTATATATCATGTATGAAAATCTAGATAGAGATTTAAACTATCAAATAATGATTTTTCTGTAAATTATTCAGGAAAATGTGGGTCATGATTTTCCTACATGAAATACTCACTTCTCTATATTTCAAAAGTGAAAATGTCAGCCCAGATTTTGCTACATGAAATATGGATTTCTCTATCTTTGTCTTTTTAAACTCTAGGTACTCCAGGATATATGATATCATGGACCATAAATCTAGCCGTGGTAAATGAAAACAAAAAGAGGAAAGAAAGAAAGAAAAGAAGAAGAAGAAATCATCCCCAGCATCCTTTCTGACCACAGGGCAGTAAGAGTAGATGCCAATGACAGGAAAAAAAAAAAAAAAAAAACTCTGAAAATTCTAATATATGTAGGTTAAATAACACACTTCTGTATAACCACTAACTCAGAGAAAATTTTTTTTAAATCAACATGTGCATAGAAATGAACAAATATGAAAACACTATAACCCAAAACCTATGGGACACTGTAAAAGCACTGCTAAGTGGAAGGTTCATAGCAATAGAGGTTTACCTCAAGAAACAAGAAATAAGTCAAATAAATCACCTAACTCTACACCTAAAGAAAATAGAAAAGGATAAAAGAAAAAAAAAAAAAAAGGAAGAATGCCAGGGAAAGTAGAAGGAATAAATCATTAAAATTAAGACAGATATAAATTCAAAAGAAACAAAAGTGATCATAGCAAAAATCAACAAAGCTAAAAGCTGGTTATTTTAGAAGATAAATAAAATTGAAAAACAGTAGCCAGAGTCATCAAGAAACAAAGGGAGAATAACTAAATCAACAAAATTAGAAATGAGAATGTATAAAACCCAACAGACAACACAGAAATACAAAGGATCATAAAAGACCATTATCAGCAACTATATGCCAATAAAACAGACAACTTGGAACAAATTCTTAGAAAGGTATAACTTTCCAAAACAGAAGCAGGAGAAAATTGAAAATCTTAACAGATAATTCACAACCATGGAAACTGAAACTGTTCCAGCAAAAAAAAAGCCCTGGACCACACAGCTTCACAGCTGAATTCTACCAAAAATTTTAACAAGAGCTAACACCTATTTTTTTCAAACTATTCTAGAAAATTGCAGAAGGGAACCTTCCAAACTGATTCTATGAGGGCACCATCTCCCTAACACCAAAACCAGACAAGAATCCCACCAAAAAAGAAAACCACAGGCCCATAACACTGATGAACACAGATGCACAAATCCTTATCAAAATCTTAACAAAGAGAATACAACACCATATTAAAAAGATTGTACATCATGACGAAGTGGGCTTTATCTCAGGGATCCAAGGATTTTTTTTTTTTTTTTTAATATTCACAAGCCAATCAATGTAATAAACCACATTAACAAACTGAAAGATAAAAACCATATGATTATCTCAATAGATGCGGAGAAGGCCTTTGACAAAATTCAATGTCCATTTATTATAAAAACCCTCTAGAAAGAAAAAAAAAAATAGAAGGAACATAGCTCAACATAATTAAATCTATCTATGACAAAAGCACACCAAAGATAGTCCTCAACGGTGAATAATTGAACGCATTGCCCCTAAAGTCAAGAACAAGACAAGAGTGCCCATTCTCACCACTACTATTTAATATAATTTTGGAAGTTTTAGCCAAAGCAATCAAATAAGAAAAAGAAATATGTTGGGAGCCAGCGTGAGGAACTCCGCCAATGACAAAGGTTATGAGGAAGGAAACTTGGCATACGCAAAGGCGTGATCAAGACTCAGGAAACCCCCTGTTCCCGAGCATCTACCCCCAAAACCAGAGTACTTTACGGGGAGCTCTCCCCCATAACCATTTCTCTCAGAGAAGGAGTTAACTTGCAGCTCCAGTTAATAAAAATTCCTGGGCGTGACAAGAGTGTTTCAACTTACAAACTCTGGAGGTTCTCTGGCCTGCCTGATCAGGCTCATCCAGCCACATGTGATTGTTTACAGCCTCCCAACTGTGAGAGGCATGGGATGTTTTAAAACTTTCTAAATACAGACTCTTTTGAGAAGTTAGAAAAGCATTAGTATAGTATTAGTAGGTTGATTAGGAATTATATTGGTGAAGGGTTTTTTCATTTGTCCTGCCAATAATTACTGCTAATTCCCTGCCCTGGGTGTGACAAGAATGTCTCAGGTCAAACCTCTCTGCTGACAGACTAGCTCTTGTGTGTGACAACCTCTCAACAATAAACAACACAGAGAGTTTGGAGTATTAGCATATTCCTTTTTTCATTGATGAGTCAATGATTGTCATCAGGCCTCCATATCCTTAGGCACCTAGGAATATATTAATCAACGTATTTGGGATATAGAAAAGGAAATATAGTAGTTTTTTGATGTTAGCAATACTAGACTTTTTGAGTTGATGAATCTTCTCTTTTGTTATAGATCACTGTACTTTGTTATAAATCACTATAAATCACTATGCTATGTAAAAATGTAACTTTATCACTATCTTAAGACAAAGTAGATCTTAAGGGGAACATTAGTGAAGGGTTTACTCTTGTTGAGCCAATATTTGCTGCTAAATCTCCATATTCCTGCCCTTATAATGAATATAACTAGCATATAGGAAAAATAAGTATTAACCTTTAAGATTAATCATGTTAAACCTTAGGTTAAGTAAATTCCTTTCTTGATTGTAACTCACTACACCCTCACCCTATAGGAATGCAACTTTATTTGGAGGGTGGCACCTGATTTAAGAAAAAAATCACCCCTGGAAAAATAAGTTTTCTGGTTAACTGACCGACATCAGAAAGGGCCATAAAATGTCAGCAGACCTCATGGCTAAAAGATGATGAAATTCATAAGACCTTTGTAAAATTTTATATGAAGCACCTGATTGTGACAAGTGTCAGGTCTGCTGACTCCTGCGTGACACTGTATTCATCCCTATGTATAACAAAAAGATATATAAACAAACCTGAAAAATAAAGAAATCAGATCAGTTTCTGGAAAGACTGATTCCCCCGTGTCGTTTCTTTCTTGCTCCCCATTTTCCTGGCTGAATTCCCATCTGAAATGTGGGAACTCACCAAGCCTGCTAATTCTGCCTGGGCTTCTGAGATTGGACTGGGGAGGCCTCAGTGCCTCCTCTCCTTTGGGAGAATGGAAAGACGCCTGTGGCCTATGTAGGTGGTGATTGATATTCCATGTAAACCAGTTATTCAGCCTCTTTTCTCCACTAATTCTCCTACTACACTATCTGTTTCTAATCTCCTTCTATATCTGTAATTAAATAAGTTTTTTTTCCAGGACACCGATTCTGTCCCCACCTTTGAATTACCCTCGATCGACTGGGGCTGGACCCCGGCAGAAATAAATGGAATCAAGACTGGAAAAGAAGAATTAAAACTGTCACTCTTAGCTGATATCATGATCCTCTCCACAGAAAACCCTAAAGACTCCACGGGAAAATTATTAGAGCTAAGCAACGAATACTGTAAAGTTTCAGGATATAAAATTAACACCCCGAAGTCCATGGCATACATATACACTAACAATTAGAAAACAGAAAGACAATAAGGAAACATTTCCATTCACCATTGTAATGAAAAGAAGAAAATAATTAGAAATAAATCTACCTAATGAAACAAAAGACTTATATATAGAAAACTATTTAAAAAAAAAACTGATGCAAGAAATCAAACAGGGCATAAATAGATGGAGAAATATACCATTTCATGGATTGGAAGTATCAGTGCAGTGAAAATGAATATACTGCCTAAAAGAATCTACAGATTCAATGCAATCCCTATTAAGCTACCAATGGATTTTTCACAGAACTATAACTGCTAATTTCATAATTTATACTGAAATAGCAAAAACTTCAAATAACCAAAGGAATCTTGAGAAAGAAGAATAAACCTGGAGGAATCAAACTGCTTGACTTCAGGCTATACTATAAGGTGTAATCATCAACACAGTATGGTACTGGCAGAAAGACAGAAATATAGATCAGTGGAACAAAATAGAAAGCCAAGAGATAAAGCCATGTACCTATGGACAACCTCTCTTTGACAAGGCAGGCAAGTATATACAATGAGAGAAAAAAAAAAAAAAAAGACAATCTCTTTAACTAGTAGTGCTGGGAAAACCGGTCAACCACCTACAAAAGAATGAAACTAGGAATGGCATACCATCTCATGCAGGTCAGGATGGATACTATCTTAGAGTCTACAAACAATAAATTCTGGAGAGGGTGTGGAGAAAAGGGAATCTCCTTAACACTGTTGGTGGGACTGCAAACTAGGACAGGCACTATGGAGAGTAGTGTGGAAATTAGTTAAAAAACTGGAAACAGAACTGCCATATGACCTTGCAATCCCAGCACTGGGCATAAACACCAGGAAACCAGAATTGAATGAAACATGTGTATCCTAATGTTCAGTATAGCACTGTCTATAATAGCCAGGACATGGAAGCAACCTAGATGTCCACTGGCAGACGAATGGATAAGACATCTCAGCTGCATATAAACAATGGAATATTACTCAGCCATTAAAAATAATTCATTTGAATCAGTTCTTCTGAGGTGGCTTAAACTGGAGCCTGTTATACAGACTTAAGTAAGTCACAATGGAGGAAATCAATACAGTATACTAATGCATATATATATGTGGATATTAAATGAAATACAAGAACTTCATATTACATGGAAGAAATTCACCTATCTAGAGTTCATTTATTTAAATTTTACATAAATTTAAATTCCATATATATATATATATATATATATATATATATATATGTGGAATTTAGAAATATGGTAACAATGACTCTATATGTGGGACAGCAATATAGACATTGATGTATAAAACAGTCTTTTGGCTTCTGTGGAAGAAGGTGTGGGTGGGATGATTTGAGAGGATAGCATTGAAAAATGTATATTATGATATGTGAGACAATCACCAGTTCAGGTTCAATACATGAGATAAGGTGTTCAGGGCTTGTGTTGGATGACCCTGAGGGGTGGGATGGGGAGGGAGATGGAAGGAATGTTCAGCATCAGGAACACACGTAAACCCATGGCTGCTGCCGCTAAGTCGCTTCAGTCGTGTCTGACTTTGTGCAACCCCATAGATGGCAGCCCACTAGACTCCTCTATCCCTGGGATTCTCCAGGTAAGAATACTGGAGTGGGTTGCCATTTCCTTCTCCAAAATCCATGGCTGATTCATGTCAATTTATGGAATACTCACAATATTGTAATTAGACCCCAATTAAAATCAATAAATTAAAAAATTATAACTATATACTTAAAATAAGAAAGAAGCCTGCTGGGCTTCTCCAGTGATACATGGCTTAATAATTTGCCTGTCAATGGAGGGATCATGGGTTTGATCCTTAGTCTCAGGACATCGCACATGTTACCAAAGTAGATAATCCTGCTTACCCCAACTACCTAACCTGGGAGCCTTTCAGCTTCTGCTTTGCAAGAAAAGACACTGGCATGAGAAGCTAGCTCACTGCAGTGAAGAGTAATCCCCACTTATTGCAACTCGATAAAATTTGTGCAGAGCAATGAAGACTCAGTGCAGCCATAAATAAATAAATTCTAAAAATTTAAATAAATGAACTCTAGATAGGTAAATTTCTTCCATGTAATATGAAGTTCTTGTATTTCATTTAATATCCAGATGTTGAATTTACTAATTGAAATATGGAATTTCTATATTTCAAATATAAAAATCGAGCACTATTCCAAAATGATACATAAATTCTGTATATTTAACATATAAATATCTTAGTGTAGATTCTCCAACATGATTCTCTAAATTTCATGTAGTAAAATCTAGGTGTCAATTCTATTTGAAAGTTGGAATTCTTTATAATTCACATTTGAAATCAAGGATGGTTATACTTTCTACTGCAAATGTGGAATTCCCTAATTTTGTATGAAAATCTGTGTGTAGATTTTCATAGATGAATAATTCAAATTTCTGTATTTCAATTCTTTACCTTTGAAGCTACCAGGGAGCTGGTAGCTTTAGGAAAGTTCGTAGTTTTAGGAAAATCTCCAAGATTTTTCTAAAATTAACACCCCAAATACCGTGATATAAAAACAGGAAGTCAAGAGATACATGGAGTAACAGGCAACTTTGGACTTGGGGTAAAAAATGATGCAAAACAAAGGCTAAAGGCAGTGTTTGCAAATACAAATGTTAAAAGTGGAAACAGCAACAGGGTTCTCGGGGTCCAAAATCACTGGAGAAAGTGATCACACCAATGAAAATAGAAGATTCTCTCTTCCAGGAAGAAAAGCTGTGACAAACCTAGACACAATGTACTGAGAAGCAGAGACATCATTTTACGACAAAGATCCATGTAGCCAAAGCTACTTTCCCCCTCTCTCCACCAGGAGATATGTATGGATGTCTCATCTTGTGTGACCCTACACAGCATGGCTTTGTTTCACTGAGTTAGACAAGGCTTTGGTCCATGTGTTGGATTGGCTAGGTTTCTGTGATTACGGTTTCAGTGTTTCTGCTTTCTAATGCCCTCTCTCAGCGCCTACCATCTTACTGGGATTTTTCTTACTTTGGAAGTGGAGTATCTCTTCATTGCTGCTACAGCTGCTGCTCCTTACCTTAGACATGGGATATCTTCTCTTGACTGCTGGCTACTCCTGAGCCAGAGAGACACAACTTGCTTCTCCAGTGAATTTGGAAAACTCAGACATGGCCACAGGAATGGAAAATGTCAGTTTTCACTTCAATCCCAAAGAGAGTCATTGCCAAAGATTTCTCAATTTCAGTTCAGTTTAGTGGCTCAGTCATGTCTGACTTTATGCGATCCCGGGAACTGCAACATGCCAGGACTCCTTGTCCATCACCAACTCCCAGAATGTCCTTGAACTCATGTCAATTGAGTCAGTAATGCTGTCCAGCCATCTAATCCTCTGTCGTCCCCTTCTCCTACTGACCCCAATCCCTCCCAGCATCAAGGTATTTTCCAATGAGTGAACTCTTCACATGAAGTGGCCAAAGTATTGGAGTTTCAGCTTTAGTCCTTCCATTGAACACCCAGGACTGATCTCCTTTAGGAAGGACTGGTTGGATCTCCTTGCAGTCCAAGGAACTCTTAAGACTTTTCTCCAACAGCACAGTTCAAAAAAATCAGTTCTTTGGCGGAGAGTTTCTTCACAGTCCACCTTTCAGATCCATGCATGACCAATGGAAAAACCATAGCCTTGACTAGATGGACCTTTGTTGGCAAAGTAATGTCTCTGCTTTTGAATATGCCAACTAGGTTGTTCATAACGTCCTTTCCAAGGAGTGAGAGTCTTTTAATTTTATGGCTGCAATTAACATCTGCAGTGATTTTGGAGCCCAAAACAAAAAAGTCTGACACTGTTATCCATGTTTCCCCATCTATTTCCCATGAAGTGATGGGACCAGAAACCATGCTCTTTGTTTTCTGAATGTTGAGCTTTAAGCCAACTTTTTGACTCTCCACATTCACTTTCATCAAGAGGCTTTTTAGTTCCTCTTAACTTTCTGCTTTTATGATATGTATTTCACAGAGCTAGATTATTCATTTTCCTTTAATTTTTTTTTTCTTTAATTTTTGATGACACTGCAGCTTGTGGGATCTTATATACCCAGTCAGGGACTGAACCCAGAATACTGCTGTTAAAGCCCTGAGTCCTAATCGTTGGATGACCAGATGACTCCCTCCAGTTTTGCTTTTAAATATTTCTGAAAAATGACCTTTGCTGAAAAAAGAACAGTAGCATATGGCAGCGATTTTCATTAGTATTCTCACTCATCAAAAGAAAAAAAAATAGTAAGTTTATATTGGGTTCTCAGTTATGATTTTTAAATTTAAAGGTCTCAGTTCCAAGTTTGAGAAACCACTGATATAGATGATGCAATTAAATAACACAAAATCTGTATCTCCAAAAAAGGTTTTTGGGGGGCCTATAGGAGAAAGGTAAGGCATAGACTAGGTCTTTTAAAGTGTAAGTTATAAATCTGAGATGAATATTTAGAGAACTACTTGGTAGTTGTCCACTATGATCTCAATGTTTGGAATAAGACTTGTGAGACAGAAATCATTTTGATTTCTGTGACAAACCCATCACTTGTGCTTGAATACATTTTGAGTGAAATAGTTGCTGTTTCTCTCTATTCTATTATCAGGTCATATTTTATGTAAATATCTAAGACTTTCTGATTTGTAAAGTTTCAGTCTTCTGTTTCCTTGTTGAATTTTTGATGTGTTTTTTTTTTTTTTTTTCCTTGTTGAGTTTTTGGTGTTCTATAAGTGATTTACAGAGACAGTTTGAAGTCAGCCACTCCACTTTTCATCTCCACTGGTTTTCTTTTAAATAATTTGTATGTCCTGATTCTCTAGTGAAATATTTTTGAAAATTAAAAAATATATATATACACATTGTTTCTTGTATTATTTTTATCTATACTACCTGATGTAAAGTATCTCTTAAGTCCACCTTCTTGACTTTCTGAGCCATGCTTTGTATTAAGTAGTTATTTCCTTATATGTGACAAGACACCTTCTCCTATTTCTTTGTGTGTCTCATGTTTTGTTGTTGTTGAAACTGGAAAATACAGATATAACATGGTGAGGCAGGACATCAGATTTATTCTCCCAGAGCTTTTTCTTGTCGTCGTTTGTTGGATGATTTCTGAAACAGATTCTGTATGGTAATGTATCTTTTCCTTGTGTGTGGCCACTGAATGCTTGTTTATAACATAGCAGACAGCACAGATTTGAGGTTTCATTAAAAACCTGTAGGCCTCTCAACCTCTGCATTTAGGCTCTGTGTGTGCTGGGGAATACCTTTTATACTCAGCCAGGCGACTGACAGTTCTTCTCTTCATCTCAAGCTTGTGCAGAAAATCCAGGTCACTCAAAGCTGAGAGATTAGGAGCATCCCTGAAATTTGATGTTTGTATTCAGTCCTGATTCCACATATAAATAAGGTCCTGCAGTGTTTGCTTTCTCTGTGTGACTTGTTTCCCTTAGCACATTACTCTCCAGGTTCATCCATGTTGTTGCAAATGGCAAGATTTATCTACCTTGGATGTTAATCCCTTATTGGTCATACCATTTGCAAATATTTTTACTGATCTAGTATACTGCCTTTTTTTTTTATTGTTGACAATTTCCTTTTCCATGCAAAAGCAATTTAGTGTGATATAGTTTCACTTACTAGGTTTCACTGGTGTTGCTTATGAGTTTGGTGTCCTATACCAAAAGCAAAGGGCAAGAGTGACATTCGGTAGTTTTACACTGTATTCTCTTGCAATAGTTTTATGGTTTCAGCTCTATGTTTAAATCTCTGATCTATTTCAGGGTAATTTTAAGTAAATTCTGGTGTAAGAAAGGGGGTCTACTTTTATGTTAAGTATTGTTTTCTAGTCCTGTCTATTGGAGAGTGTGTGTTTTCTACACTGTGATCTTAGTTCCCTTCAGAAGTTTTAGTTAATAAATAAAATTTGAAAAATTTCATTTCTGAGTGCTTAGTTTTGTTCCAGGATCTGCATTATGGGTGGAAGCAGTGCCATATTGTATGGACAGTTGTGTTTCAAAAGCAGAAAGTATCCTCCAGCTATATTCTTTTTCAAAATTGCTTTGGTGGTTTGGATTGAGTGAGGTTCCATATAACTTTGTATGTGGGGAAAAAAAAAAAAGCTAGTTGAATTGTTATAGGAATTACATGGAATCTTTACATTACTTTGGGTAATATGGATGCACTGATATTATAATGGATTTAAGAATGTTAATTTTATAACCTGATATTTAACTGATTTTACTTATTTATTTATTTTCATTTGTATGTTTTGTGATCTGGAACATCCATTGATAACCTTTCCATTTTTTGTGTTTGGTGACTAAACACATAGAATCTGTCCATAAAAGTGTATCATTTTCATGTCCATTTATTTTAGTTTAACTACATATATCCCTGCAAATGGATCAAATAATAGTTAATTCCCAGTTTATTTCTCTGTTTGATGGGCAATATAACCACATTAACATTAATCCCTTAAGGGACTAAAATACTAACTGTAAAGTGATAGCCACATATAGCTCTTCTGATTTTTAATCTGTTGTGGATAATTACAAACCTTTGTTACTCAAATCATAATCTAAAGATAATAGCAGCATCACTACTCTGTGGAATTGTATGAGCAGGTTTTCAGCTTATCTCTTCACTACTGAGTTACACTCAACATATTAACACAATCAGTTCAGTTCAGTCACTCAGTCATGTCCGACTCTTTGTGACCCATGAATCGCAGCACACCAGGCCTCCCTATCCATCACCAACACCCAGAGTTCACTCAGATTCCTGTCTATCGAGTCAGTGATGCCATCCAGCCATCTCATCCTCTGTCGGCTCCTTCTCCTCCTGCCCCCAATCCCTCCTAGCATCATACCTATGTGTTTTTGGTGCACATTATATTGTGAGAAGTGTTGGTTTGTATTACACTGCAGTTTTATGATTGTAATATTTTCAGTTGACTTTCTTTAGGCATTTTCTAGTTTAATTGTAAGCATTCAGAATGTTTTCCTCTGTCAGTGACTCCTCTTCTTTAAAATGGAGAAAAGTAAACTCCCTAAAAGGCAGTAATTCTCAGGTGTATTTGGATCATAAATTCACAAAGACTTCACTTCAGGTCTGTCAGGTTTAAGGAAGATATGGTATCTTTTTTAGAGCACCACAGAGAATTCAAATCAGTAAGATACTCCAAGAACTGTGGGTTATAGAAAGGTTTCCATTGGATAACGATACCACTTTCAGTTTGAACTACAGTGTTAGAGTGTGGACAAGGATCACATTGCCAACACACGTGTCTCCTTTTCTTTCTTTGACTCAGTGAATTGTATACATAACTTTCCTAGTCTATACATTATTGGGTCATGCAAACAGATTTCACCACGAGGATTGGGTGTGTGTGTGTGTGTGCAGATGACAAAAGGAAGGTGAGAGAATAGTGAGGTTTTTCTTAAGTGTGTTTAATTTGAAAGTAATTTATGAGAAAACTGGTGATTCTTTGCATAACCAGTTTTGATCCTTGCTTTTTTTTTCTCCAAGGATAACAAAGCTGAGGTAGTTTTAAAGTACAATGCAGATTAAGCTAGAAGTCTGAAGGCTTATGGAGAGCTTCCAGAATATGGTAGTTAATATCAAAGTTGTTATATTTCCCTGTCTTCTCATAGTATTTCCTAGTTAGTATTTGGATGAAACAGCAGTTTCAGAATGCTCTTTCCTGTATTTTTGCATAGATGCTTAAATTCGCTTTAAGAATGTATTAAATATTTCAGAATATTAACAACTATGTAATGGATTATCTTCCTAATATATATTCTTTTGGTGGAGAATTAAAAAGCTCAGAAATCCTAGACTTGTACATAATAACTGTGAAAGGAATGCCTCTTTTAAACTCTTAATAACAATTCTTAAGAGATTATACCTGTTTTCAGCTAATCAAGGACACCATTTATGGTACTGGTGTTGATTTTTCGGAAAAGTATTCAGTTTTTCTTAGTATATAGAGTACTGTTGTTGAGCTTTGTGGACAGTGTTTTTTTTTTTTTTTAAATTTTTATTTTTACTTCATTTTATTTTACAATATTGTATTGGTTTTGCCATACATTGACATAAATCCACCACGGGTGTACATGCGATCCCAAACATGAACCCCCCCTCCCACCTCCCTCCCCACAACATCCCTCTGGGTTATCCCCGTGCACCAGCACCAAGCATGCTGTATCCTGCATCGGAGATAGACTGGCGATTCGATTCTTACATGATAGTATACATGTTTCAATGCCATTCACCCAAATCATCCCACCCTGTCCCTCAGAGTCGAAAAGTCCGCTATACACATCTGTGTCTTTTTGGCTGTCTTTCATACGGGGTCATCATTGCCATCTTTCTAAATTCCATATATATGTGTTAGTATACTGTATTGGTGTTTTTCTTTCTGGCTTGCTTCACTCTGTATAACTGGCTCCAGTTTCATCCATCTCACCAGAACTGAGTCAAATGTATTCTTTTTAATGGCTGAGTAATACTCCATTGTGTATATGTACCACAGCTTTCTTATCCATTCATCTGCTGATGGACATCTAGGTTGTTTCCATGTCCTGGCTATTATAAACAGAGCTGCGATGAACATTTGGGTACATGTGTCTCTTTCAATTCTGGTTTCCACGGTGTGTATGCCCAGCAATGGGATTGCTGGGTCATAAGGTAGTTCTACTTGCAATTTCTTAAGGAATCTCCACACTGTTCTCCAAAGTGGCTTTACTAGTGTGCATTCCCACCAACAGTGTAGGAGGGTTCCCTTTTCTCCACACCCTCTCCAGCATTTATTGCTTGCAGATTTTTGGATCGCAGACATTCTGACTGGTGTGAAGTGGTACCTCATTGTGGTTTTGATTTGCATTTCTCTGATAATGAGTGATGCTGAGCATCTTTCCATGTGTTTGTTACCCATCCGTATGTCTTCTTTGGAGAAATGTCTATTTAGTTCTTTGGCCCATTTTTTGATTGGGTCGTTTATTTTTCCAGAATTGAGCTGCATAAGTTGCTTGTATATTTTTGAGATTAGGTGTTTGTCAGTTGCTTCATTTGCTATTATTTTCTCCCATTCAGAAGGCTGTCTTTTCACTTTGCTTATACTTTCCTTTGTTGTGCAGAAGCTTTTAATTTTAATTAGATCCCGTTTGTTTATTTTTGCTTTTATTTGCAGTATTCTGGGAGGTAGGTCATAGAGGATCCTGCCGTGATTTATGTCGGAGAGTGTTTTGCCTATATTCTCGTCTAGAAATTTTATAGTTTCTGGTCTTACGTTTAGATCGTTAATCCATTTTGAGTTTATTTTTGTGTGTGGTGTTAGAAAGTGATCTAGTTTCATTCTTTTACAAATGGTTGACCAGTTTCCCCAGCACCATTTGTTAAAGAGATTTTCTTTATTCCATTGTATATTCTTGCCTCCTTTGTCAAAGATAAGGTGTCCATATGTGTGTGGATTTATCTCTGGGCTTTCAATTTTGTTCCATTGATCTATATTTCTGCCTTTGTGCCAGTACCATACTGTCTTGATGACTGTGGGTTTGTAGTAGAGCTTGAAGTCAGGCAAGTTGATTCCTCCAGTTCCATTCTTCTTTCTCAAGATTGCTTTGGCTATTCGAGGCTTTTTGTATTTCCATACAAATCTTGAAATTATTTGTTCTAGTTCTGTGAAAAATATCGCTGGTAGCTTAATAGGGATTGCGTTGAATTTGTAAATTGCTTTGGGTAGTATACTCATTTTCACTATATTGATTCTTCCGATCCTTGAACATGGTATATTTCTCCATCTATTAGTGTCCTCTTTGATTTCTTTCATCAGTGTTTTATAGTTTTCTATGTATAGGTCTTTAGTTTCTTTAGGTAGATATATTCCTAAGTATTTTATTCTTTTCGTTGCAATGGTGAATGGAATTGTTTCCTTAATTTCTTTTTCTACTTTCTCATTATTAGTGTATAGGAATGCAAGGGATTTCTGTGTATTGATTTTATATCCTGCAACTTTACTATATTCATTACCTCTAGTAATTTTCTGGTGCAGTCTTTGGGGTTTTCTATGTTGAGGATCATGTCATCTGCAAACAGTGAAAGTTTTACTTCTTCTTTTCCAATTTGGATTCCTTTGATTTCTTTTTCTGCTCTGATTGCTGTGGCCAAAACTTCCAGAACTATGTTGAATAGTAGCAGTGAAAGTGGGCACCCTTGTCTTGTTCCTGACTTTAGGGGAAATTCTTTCAATTTTTCACCATTGAGGATAATGTTGGCTGTGGGTTTGTCATATATAGCTTTTATTATGTGGAGGTATGTTCCTTCTATTCCTGCTTTATGGAGAGTTTTTATCATAAATGGATGTTGAATTTTGTCAAAGGCCTTTTCTGCATCTATTGATATAATCATATGGTTTTTATTTTTCAATTTGTTAATGTGGTGAATTACATTGATTGATTTGCGGATATTGAACAATCCTTGCATCCCTGGGATAAAGCCCACTTGGTCATGGTGTATGATCTTTTTAATGTGTTGTTGGATTCTGATTGCTAGAATTTTGTTGAAGATTTTTGCATGTATGTTCATCCGTGATACTGGCCTGTAGTTTTCCTTTTTTGTAGTTTCTTTGTCAGGTTTTGGTATTAGGGTGATGGTGGCCTCATAGAATGAGTTTGGAAGTTTACCTTCCTCTGCAATTTTCTGGAAGTGTTTGAGGAGGATAGGTGTTAGCTCTTCTCTAAATTTTTGGTAGAATTCAGCTGTGAAGCCGTCTGGACCTGGGCTTTTGTTTGCTGGAAGGTTTCTGATTACAGTTTCAATATCCGTGCTTGTGATGGGTCCGTTAAGATTTTCTATTTCTTCCTGGTTCAGTTTTGGAAAATTGTACTTTTCGAAGAATTTGTCCATTTCTTCCACGTTGTCCATTTTATTGGCATATAACTGCTGATAGTAGTCTCTTATGATCCTTTGTATTTCTGTGTTGTCTGTTGTGCTCTCTCCATTTTCATTTCTAATTTTATTGATTTGATTTTTCTCTCTTTCCTGTTGATGAGTCTGGCTAATGGTTTGTCAATTTTATTTATCCTTTCAAAGAACCTGCTCTTGGCTTTGTTGTTTTTTGATGCGGTCTCTTTTGTTTCTTTTGCATTTATTTATGCCCTAATTTTTAAGATTTATTTCCTTCTACTAACTCTGGGGTTCTCCAATTCTTCCTTTTCTAGTTGCTTTAGGTGTAGAGGTAGGTTATTTATTTGACTTTTTTCTTGTTTCTTGAGGTATGTCTGTATTGCTATGAACTTTCCTCTTAGCATCGCTTTTATAGTGTCCCACAGGTTCTGGGTTGTTGTGTTTTCATTTTCATTAGTTTCTATGCATATTTTGATTTCTTTTTTGATTTCTTCTGTGATTTGTTGGTTATTCAGAAATGTGTTGTTCAGCCTCTATACGTTGGAATTTTTAATAGTTTTTCTCCTGTAATTGAGATCGAATCTTAATGCATTATGGTCAGAAAAGATGCTTGGAATGATTTTGATTTTTTTGAATTTATCAAGTTTAGATTTATGGCCCAGGATGTGATCTATCCTGGAGAAGGTTCCATGAGCACTTGAGAAAAAGGTGAAATTCATTGTTTTGGGGTGAAATGTCCTATAGATATCAATTAGGTCTAACTGGTCTAATGCATCATTTAAAGATTGTGTTTCTTTGTTGATTTTCTGTTTAGTTAATCTGTCCATAGGTGTGAGTGGGGTATTAAAGTCTCCCACTATTATTGTTTTATTGTTGATCTCCCCTTTCATACTTGTTTGCATTTGTCTTACATATTGTGGTGCTCCTATACTGGGTGCATATATATTTATAATTGTTATATCTTCTTCTTGGATTGATCCTTTGATCATTATGTAGTGGCCTTCTTTGTCTCTTTCACAGCCTTCGTTTTAAAGTCTATTTTATTGGATATGAGTATTGCCACTCCGGCTTTCTTTTGGTCTCTGTTTGCATGGTATATCTTTTTCCAGCCCTTCACTTTCCGTCTGTATGTGTCCCTTGTTTTGAGGTGGGTCTCTTGTAAGCAGCATATAGAGGGGTCTTGTTTTTGTATCCATTTGGCCAGTCTTTGCCTTTTGGTTGGGGCATTCAACCCATTTACGTTTAAGGTAATTATTGATAAGTATGATCCTGTTACCATTTACTTCATTGTTTTGGGTTCGGGTTTATACACCCTTTTTGTGTTTCCTGTCTAGAGAATATCCTTTAGAATTTGTTGGAGAGCTGGTTTGGTGGTGCTGAATTCTCTCAGCTTTTGCTTGTCTGTAAAGCTTTTGATTTCTCCTTCGTATTTGAATGAGATCCTTGCTGGGTACAGTAATCTGGGCTGTAGGTTATTTTCTTTCATCACTTAAGTATATCTTGCCATTCCCTCCTGGCCTGAAGAGTTTCTATTGGAAGATCAGCTGTTATCATTATTGGAATCCCTTTGTGTGTTATTTGTTGTTTTTCCTTTGCTGCTTTTAATATTTGTTCTTTGTGTTTGATCTTTGTTAATTTGATTAATATGTGTCTTGGGGTGTTTCGCCTTGGGTTTATCCTATTTGGAACTCTCCGTGTTTCTTGGACTTGGGTGATTATTTCCTTCCCCATTTTAGGGAAGTTTTCAACTATTATCTCCTCAAGGATTTTCTCATGGTCTTTCTTTTTTCTTCTTCTTCTGGGACTCCTATAATTCGAATGTTGGAGTGTTTCATATCATCCTGGAGGTTCTGAGATTGTACTCATTTCTTTTAATTCGTTTTTCTTGTTTCCTCTCTGATACATTTATTTCTACCATTCTATCTTCTATTTCACTAATCCTATCTTCTGCCTCCGTTATTCTGCTATTTGTTGCTTCCAGAGTGTTTCTGATCTCATTTATTGCGTTATTCACTATATATTGACTCTTTTTTATTTCTTCTAGGTCCTTGTTAAACCTTTCTTGCATCTTCTCAATACTTGTCTCTAGGCTATTTATCTGTGATTCCATTTTGATTTCAAGATTTTGGATCATTTTCACTATCAATATTCGGAATTCTTTCTCAGGTAGATTCCCTACCTCTTCCTCTTTTGTTTGGTTTGGTGGGCAGCCCTCCTGTTCCTTTACCTGCTGAGAATTCCTCTGTCTCTTCATCTTGGTTATATTGCTGCGTTTGGGGTGGCTTTTTTATATTCTGGTAATTTGTGGAGTTCTCTTTATTATGGAGCTTCCTCACTGTGGGTGAGGTTCTATCAGTGGCTTGTCTAGGTTTCCTGGTTAGGGAGGCTTGTGTTGGAGTTCTGGTGGGTGGAGCTGGGTTTCTTCTCTCTGGAGTGCAGTGGAGTGATCAGTAATGGGTTATGAGACGTCAAAGGTTTTGGAGTAACTTTGAGCTGCCTGTATATTGAAGCTCAGGGGTGTGTTCCTGTGTTGCTGGAGAATTTGTGTGGTATGTCTTGTTCTGGAACTTGTTGGTCCTTGGGTGGAGCTTGGTTTCAGTGTAGGTATGGAGGCATTTGATGAGCTCCTATTGCTTAGTGTTCCCTGAATTCAGGAATTCTCTGATGTTTTCAGGCTTTGGACTTAAGCCTCCTGCTTCTGGTCTTCAGTTTTATTTTTACAGTAGCCTCTAGACTTCTCCATCTTTATAGCACTGATGATAAAACATCTAGGTTAAAGATGAAAAGTTTCTCCACATTGAGGGACACCCAGAGAGGTTCACTGAGTTACAAGGAGAAGAGAAGAGGGAGGGGGTAGTTAGAGGTGACTGGAATGAGATGCAGTGAGATCAAAAAAGGAGAGAGCAAGCTAGCCAGTAGTCACTTCCTTATGTGCACTCCATAGTCTGGACAGCTCAGAGGTATTTACGGAGTTATACAGGGAAGAGGAGAGGGAGGAAGTAGACAGAGGTGGCCAGGAGGATAAGAGAGAGGAATGAGAAGGAGAGAGACAAATCCTGCCAGTAATCAGTTCCTTTGGTATTCTCCACCGTCTGGAACACACAGAGATTCACAGAGTTGGATAGAGAAGAGATGGGGGAGAAAAGAGACAGAGGCCCCCTGGTGGAGAAAAAGGAGAGTCCAAAGGAAGAGAAAGTGGTCAAGCCTGTAATGTCGTTCTCAGGTAAAATTGGGTAGTGAATTTGGGTTTTTAAATGTAGAAAATTGACAACAAAAACCGAAGAGCAAAGATTAAAAATCTAGAGAAGAGGTGGATTTTCAAAAATACAATATTAAAGAAAAGAAGCAGAAGGAAAAAGGAAAAAAGAATAAAAAAGCCACAAGAATTATTAAAACAAACAAAAGCAAAAAACAAACAAACAAAAAAAAAACACCAATAACCACCGAAAGACTATATATGGTGTTTGCCTTTAAAAAAAAAAAAAAAGTCTTTTTTTTTTTAATATTAATAATAGGTTATAGAAATAAAAGTAGAGGAAAAATATAAGACTTTACTATTAAAAAAAAGTCAGAAAAAAGGGAAAAAAAGAAAAGGAATGATTTTAAAAATAGTAAAAAATATATCTGGCCCTTCTCTGATGTTGTGGGCATTGTGGGGTCACTTCCAAGGTGATTCCCTCTGTTTAACTTCTTCTTTATGCTGGTTTTTTAGGGTCGCTAGTTCAGTTGCGCTGTGGGGAGGGGGTATGCTGCAAACAAATGGCGCTGTCATGTGCACACAGTGTCTCAGCTCTGCTGGACCTGTCCCTTCTTGCGGTGTACAAACCGCTCCAGCTCTACGATGCTCAGCCGGGAACCGTCTGAGGCCGGCCGTAGGCTGTGTGCACTTCCCCGGTCTAAGCCGCTCAGGTTCAGCACTCAGGTAGCCCTCAGAGGCACAGATTCGGTTGGGACTGTGTTTAGGGCCCTTCCCAGGTCCAAGTAGCTCAGGAGTTTGGCGAGCACGATAGCTGCGACTTGTGGCCTTTTCTGCCTCTGCTGCTCAGTTTTCTGGGTGAACCGCTGGCACCCCTTGTGAGGCAGATGATGACTGTCAGCACCCCCAGAAGTCTTAGCAAAGAAGCCTGCTTGCAGTTTGGTAAGTGACATCTCTCCGGGTCTGCAATTGCCCCTTTCCAGCCCTTACGGCTCTGGCTGCCTGTCCCCAGTGGCGGATGGTCTGCAGCCAGCTTTTTCTGCTCCATCCTTTGTTCTGTGCTTGGTCCTGGCGGTGTCTTATGTTTGAGCTTTTCACGTGGTAGCTATCCCACAGTCTGGTTTGCTAGCCCAAGTTAGATCATTCTGGTTGTGCGTGGGGTGTTCCTGCCCGATTCTTATAAAGCACTGCAGCCCACGCCGCCCGTGCTTCCCTGCCCTGCCCCCACTTCCCAGTGGTGGATGCAGGCGTCTGTGCTGCTTTTCCGCTGGGGGAGTTACTGTTGGGCTTGTAATCTCTTGGTTTTAATTATTTATTTATTTTTCCTTCATGTTATGTTGCCCTCTGTGTTTCCAAGGCTCGCCACAGCCTCAGCAGGGTGAGTGTTTCCTGGTGTTTGGAAACCTCTCTTCTTAAAATTCCCTTCCTGGGACGGGCTTCCCTTCCCAGGACGGAGCTCCCTCCCCACCTCCTTTGTGCTCTTTTTCATCTTTTATATTCTTTCCTAACCTGCTTTTGAAGACAATAGTCTGCTTTTCTGTTGCCTCATGTCCTCTGCCAGCCTACAGAAGTTGTTTTGTGGAGTTTGCTCAGTGTTGAAATGTTCTTTTGAGGAATTTGTGAGGGAGAAAGTGGTCTTCACGTCCTATTCCTCCGCCATCTTAGGACTGCCCCCTGAAGTTTGCTTTAAAACAGTCTTTTTTTTTTTTTTTTTGCCAAGTAACAGTAAATTATAAAAATGAAAATTAAAGGAGTAACAGAGGACTTAAAAATTTTTAACTATTTTTAAAATTTTTAAAAATTTAAAAAATTATAATAGGAAATGCATATCTAGGACTTTCTCTGGTGTTGTTGTGGACCATGTCGGTTCAGTTCATTTTCAGATAATTCCTTGATCCAGTTTACACTTCTCAAGATATATAGGCCCTTTCCTATGTAGTCAGTGCTAACTGTAGGGTTATGATCTATTGCAGCTGCCACTTCCAAAGTGGTTACCTCTGTTTATTTTAGCCTCTTTTGTTTGCTGGCCTCTTCAGTGTCTAATTTCCACCCTGAAACAAGGAGGCACTGATGATCACTTTTTTGGGGCTTGCTTATTCAGTCGTGCTGTGGGGAGGGAGGAACACTGCAAACGTACATCACTGGTATGTTTGGGGAGTGTTCACAGTGTCTTGGCCACACTGGGTTTATCCCCACTCATAGCATGTGTGCTTTCCCAGTCTACACTGTTCAGGCTCTAGGTTGTTCTGCTGGGAACTGTTTGAGGTGGGCCCTGGGTTACATCCACTTCCCAGATCTAAGCCATATTGGTTCAGGTTCTATAGTACTCCACAAAGGTGCAGACTTGGTTGGGCCTGCGTTTTGTGCCCTTCCCAGGGCCAAGCACCTCAGGTGACCAGGTGCTTGGCAAGTGCAGTCTTCCCCAAGTGGGGGCTGAGATTTATCACCTCCCCAGTCCCTGAGACTCGGTTTTCTGGGTGTACAATGGGTGTGCCTTCTCAGGTGTGCCACGTGTCACTTCTGGGTAGCTGATCCCTGGCTGCGACCCTCCTGGCAGATGTCAACCATCCAGAATCCCAAAAAGTCTTGGTTATCAATGAAACCTGCTTGCAGTTTGGTAGATGATGCCTCTCTGGGGCCACAATTGCCCTCTTTCACGCTCTGGATGCCCGCCTGTTTCTGGCGGACCATAGGCTTTTCCACAGCCAGCTAGCTCTGCTCGGTCCTTTGTTCTGTGAGCAGGCCTGGCAGTGTTTTAGGTTAGGGCTTTTTGTTGGATAGCTACCCCACAGTCTGGATTGCTCTCTCTAATTAGTTACCTCAGATTGCCCTCGGGGCATTCCAGCCCATTCCTTACCCTAAGCAATGTAGCCCTCACTTCCCTGTCCAGTTCCTGCTTGCTAGTGGCGGATGTGAGCCTCTCCACTGCTTCTGCACTGGGAGTTATCTTTTGGCACGTAATCTGTGAGTTTTAATTATTTGTTTATTTTTCATCCCATTTATGTTGCCCTCTGAGGTTCCAAGGCTTTCCACTGACTCGCTGATGAGAGTGTTTCCTGATGTCTAGAAACTTCTCTCTCTTTTAAGACTCCCTTCCTGGGATGGATCTCCATCTCTACCTCTTTTGTCTTTCTATCTTTTATATTTTTTTCCTACCTCCTTTCGAAGACAACGGGCTGTCTTTCTGCATGCCTGATGTCCTCTGCCAGCATTTAGGTGTTTTGTGGAATTTGCACAGTGTTCAATATTCTTTCAATAAATTTGTGGCAGAGAAAGAAGTATCCCGGTCCTACTCCTCCACCATCTTAGGACCACCCCATGGCCATTCCTTTAGACAGCGGTGGCAACATCAAGTCATGTCTCTGTTTTATTATGGTAATCCACATAGGAAACACCAAGTTAAGCTCACCATTATCATTCTTGCAGCTAATAGTGAAATCTGTGGAATATTTTTGTAGATAAGGGAGTTGTTCACACAGCACACTCTTTTTCTTTCACTGAAAACTTTCATTAAATGTAGATGATAATACCATGCTTTCAAGAGGTAAGCATTTTACAGCAATTGTAAGAATTATTGAAATTGGTGTCCTTAGTTATCACTTCAAGCACAAAGTCCAATGGCCTTGCTTTAGATTTCATGTAACTTACTATGTAGTCAAGTTCACATGCTTTGAGAAATGTCACCTTAAATATGAACACATCTTCTATTTCATTACCATATATTGATTATTCCCTCTCACTCCGTTTTAACTTATTTTCATATTCTTCTTTGAGAGGCAGGTCCTTCTCAGAAAGAACAGGATTAATCCACTTAGTCCTTTGTGACTAAGGACTTAGTGATTAATCCACTAAGTCCTTTGCATGGATAAGGACATCAAATATATCATATTTAAAAACTACTGTTTTTGTTCCCTCATGAGAACATATTATTAAGTTGTACCGCAATTGCCTACCAAGGGAAGCATGGTTACATGATACGTTACCTTGGTGATCAATTTCCATATGGCTTTAGCATATCAGTACCTTTAATTCTCAAGCATTTGTAGAGAATGTAGCTCAATACATTAGGTAAACATTATACATGAATTTAATGTTCTTTCCTTTATTTATTTATTTTATAATTGGTGCCTAAAATAGTAAAAAATGAAATAGAAAATGTAAGTGAGGTAAATGAAGAAGATTGGGGCAAAAAGTAGAAATATTGATAAGAGAAGGCCAGAGGATGGAATCGAATGCTTAAAGTGTAACATGTAAATGTGTAACTACAGGGCCTAAAGAAGTCAATATGTCTTCAATATTGTTACCCTACAACATTATTTTCACTTTAACAAATCACAGAATAGTCTTCCATACAAAATATTCTAAGATTCCCTAATGCAGGACAAAGGTATATCTTTTAAAACATTCTGATTTAAGGTATAACTAGAATGAAATCATTCAACTACAAAATAACTTCCCACATTAAGCCTAGAAACAAGTTACGGAGAACTGTGAAGTTAATAGGTGTCCTTCAGTGAGTTCTTCTGTTTTTTTTTTTTGTTTGTTTGTTTGTTTTTTCCTTTTGTTAATTGTGTTTTGAGTGTATAAAATTGTGACTGTGCTTATGTGTGTCCATCAGAGTAAGAATGTGTTTGTGAATGTATGTCTGGGTTTTCGTTTTGAATTTTACATTAGAGATTTTGGCTGAAGAGATGATTAATTCAAATGTACAAGAGCCACAAATTAAATTGCCCATTAAAAAATCTACTTTATCTTTTCAAAGTGCAAGACAAACAGCTGAGCTTCAAAGGTGGAAACTATTTCAATAATAACCAAGCCACTCCAATCCAAACATAGTTGAAAACTATGGTACTGTCCCAATCAGCCCAGAAAAAGTTAAATGGGACCTTAGATGTCTATCATGTCTGGCAATAACAAAACACCCACCTTCTATTAGGGTAGTACCAGAGAAGGCTAAGTAGATGCCTGGAGTTTCAACCAAGTTGTTCCTGTAAGAGGATGTTACCTTCCTTCTTAGCCAGGTACGTACTGCAAAAAATTATTTGGGAGCATGGAGGCTGCACACTCACTGATAATGAAGAACACTTTTATGAATCAAATGAAACTAAGGGTGAAATTTGGAACTCTGTTCCCACATGGTGGAAGTTGCCTTCCCCCTTCCTAAGTATATCAGGTAGACAATTAAAACAAATGGAATAATATATAACACGGTTCACATTCTTCTTACCTAATACCTTAAATGTCCAAGCCGTGTCACATCACTAAAATACTGACTATACAGGGTTTCAACTCTGTGTGAAAACCATCAAATAAAAATGTAATGAATATTTGACATGCATTGATAGTGCAAATCTATAAAGCCAAAAGTCTTGAGATCTGATTCAAGGAAGAAAACTGAGTACTCCCTATCATCAGTTTTATGGGGTTTTCACATGCATTCACTCAGTTTCACAATCCTCAACTTTCATTTGAAGAAAAAAAACTGTGACATTAAAAGAATAGGAATGGTCTATTCACAGAGAAGGCAAGTGGAAAAGTCAAAATGGATCCAGTCACCTACCAGCTTCAATACTCAATAATGTAACCCTTTGTAAGCATTCCTAAGGGCAACTAGGATGCACAAGTCAAAGATGCTGCTCACTGGATTACAGAGTTTGACTGAAAAGCTGTAAGTTTGCTTACATCTCCCCCCATTTCTAAGATCACATACCATGCCTGTTAACACATCAGAAGATGAGCGGCTTTAGCAGACACTTAGACACAGTGCCTGCTTCTGTCTAAGACCAAGGTTGTTAATCTAAGGGGCATGTGTGCTAAGGTTTCCATCTCAGGATACCACATGACTCCCCAGGAGTTCTTCTCTGGGAATCTCTCAAAAGACATTGTGAGAAGTACATTTTGAGGGAGGAAAAGAAGGAAACTGACAAGAGCTGTGTTCTTTCTAATTGTACTCAATCTCACTTACCATCCCAGGTACAATGACAGAGTTAACATACTATGTGAAAGTTTTCCCAAGTACTGCAATTTTTTGATGTTGTTCAGTCACTTAGTCTTGTCTGACTCTTTGTGACTCCATGTGCAACAAGAATCCCGGGCTTCTCTTCCCTTCAAATTGCCCACAGTTTTCTCAAACCCATGACGTTTGAGGCAGTGATGCTTGGCAGCCATCTCAAGCTCTTTCATTCCCTTCTCCTCCTGCCCTCAATCTTTTCCAGCATCAGTTTCTTTCCAGTGATTTTGCTCTTGGCCTTAGGTGGCCAATATATTGACACTTCATGTTCAGCATCAGTCCTTCCATGGATAGTCAGAGTTGATTTCCCTCATACTTTACTAGTTTGAACACCAGGCTCACCACAGAACCCTTACACATCTTCTCCATCCCCACTGTTGCAAAGCATCAGTATTTTGGTGCTCAGTTCTTGTCATCCTGCTCTCTCCTCCATACGTTACACCTAAAATCAACTTTGACTATTCAGATCTTTTTGAGTAATCTCTTTGCCTTTTAATATGGTGTCTATATTGTTCATAGCTTTTAATCCAAAGGGCAAGTGACTCTTATTTTCATGGCTGCAGTCACTTCTGGCAGTGGTATTGGGGGTCAAGAAAGTAAAATCTGTCACTTATTCAATTGTATCCCATCGATATATCTTAAAATATTAGGACCAAATCCATGATCTTATTTTTTTGTTTGTCTGTTTTTATATTGAATTTTAATCCAACTTTTCCACTCTCCCCTTTCACCTTCATAAGAAGGCTCTTTAATTTCTACTGTTTTTCAACCATTTGTGTGGTGTCATCTTATAATTAAGGCTATTCCTATTTCTCACACAGTAATTTTTTTTCCAGCTTCAGATTCTTTCAGTAAGTTACTTTCCATGATGTATTCTTCACAGAAGTCAAATAAGCTGGGTGACAGTATATAGCCTTGATGTAATTCCTTCCCAATTTTGATCCAGTTAATTGTTCCTTGTCCAATGCTAACTGTTGTGTCTTGACCTATGTGTACATTTCCCAGGAAACAGGTACAGTGCTCTGGTATTTTTATATCTTTAAGAATTTTCAACAAATTATTGTGGTGCACACAGTCTAAGGGCTTCCTTGGTGGCTCAGATGATAAAGCATCTTCCTGCAATGTGGGAGACCCAGATTCCCTGGGTATGGAAGATAACCTGTAGAGGGAAATGGTAGGCTACCGTCCATGTGGTCACAAAGAGTCAGACACGACTGAATGATCTCACTTTTACACACAGTCTAAGCTGTTAGCAGAGACAATAAAGCATATGTAGATTACTTTATGGAATCCCCTTGCTTTTTTTATGATTAAAGCCCCAATTAAGGTCTACCTATTAAGGTTAAATGGCTAAATACACATTCTTCTTCTTCTTCTTCTTCCTCTTCTTCCTCTTCTTCATCTTCTTCTTCTGTATTTTTTTCTCTCTTTTTTAAACTATCATCTACCAACTGTAACATTCATGAGCACTTGCCATCTTCTTATACAAGAATTAAATTATGCCCATGCCAGTCTCTGACCTTTGATGGCCACGTAAAACAGTTAAGTTTCTATAGCAGAAATAAGGAATCTGTGCTCTGGGAAAATGAGCAGTTTGACAAATAGCCAGATATTTTCAGGAACTGACTTTTGAACCCAATTCTTGTATCATCTCTTATCTGGAAAAGAAGTACATTTCTTCAAGCTGACGACTATTCCTCATTAGCAGAAATTTCAGAAAAAAATAATTGTTCCTGTCTGCAAGTTTGAAGTCAAAGTAGTGCCAGTTATGTGTATATGTATATAACCTCAAATCAAAAAGGTTAATTCATGCCAAATAACGTTTGTTGTTTTACTGGCATGTCAAAGAGAATTACAGAGCTTGCCTAGAAAGAAAATAAAAAGTTGCAAGTTGCAGAAAAGTAAGGGGACGTTGAGTGCAACTCTCCCAATGGAGGCATCACAAATGATACTTCTATAAAAGCAACCATTTCCCCAGAGCATCAGATGAATATTAGCAGAAGACCTTGCTCAACAGAGAGGACTAAATGAAATCTAGACATAACGGGGAAGAATTGAGAGAAGATAGTAGAAGGAGGACAAAAGGAATAGGACCAAACCTGTGTCTTGCGGTGGGAGATCCAGAAGCATGGGAAAGTTTGAGGATTCAGGCACGTCTTCCCACTAAACCTTAAATTACTTTCAACTGAAAGGAAGCAAGGTGAATAAGCTGATGAAGTATAATTTGTATAGAGTGAGAATCAAACAGAGAATGTGTGGTGTGGCCCTACATTCCCCAAACGGCAATGCCAGTCTAACAGTGTGCGTAGGGCCTGGAATATAAAACATGGTGTTAGAAGGCCAACCTGGGAGGGAACTGCTTATAAGTATGTGGGATGGAATGAAGGATCTGGGACAACAAAGTGTATAGAAAGAAATGCCTTTCACTCAAACTGACAAAGAAGCAGGACCTTAGGGCTCAGTCACACAGAGGAGGTGGTGACACCATTGAATCCCCCCTCTTCCCACATACTAAGACCTACTGTCAGGCAATAAAGAAATACTGTCCAGACTACCATTCATGCTTCTGCTAGAAAACGATCCTGTTAAGGCCATAAATTTTATGCCTCTCGCTGGTGGCTCTTCTGCAAATCTGACACCACCAGGGCTTCTACAGTTCAAGCAGCTGTACCACTTCCTCTGGTGCTCAACAAGGTAGACCCAAGTGTTCCACAGGAGTCTTGGGGTAGACTCCTCTGGTGACCATATGGAGAGATTTTCATAAAACTATATCTGAGACTCAGGGTCAAGGAACTAAGGAAAAGGATTGAAAACTTTCCCACCAGCTGAGCAAACTGTAGATTAAATCCACACAATCAACTATGCAGACATTTTGTCTATGGGATACAAAAAAGGACAATAGATTTCCAATGAATGAAAATGGCCTGGGTCTGTAAGCTCAAAGAACAAACAGGAGTTATCCCAGATTAGAGTCTGAACTGTCCCTACTGCAGATCCAGAATTCAGTTCTCCACACATTTGGGGGAGCTTTCTAGAGATGTGGAGCTGTGTTGTGGCTCATGTTGGGACCACCAGAACACTGACAGCAGGGAATCTCGGTAACATTCGTTACGTTTATGATGTTTTCTTATGCTATGTGGTCAGTTCACTCTTTTCTCAGTTGTAGGCTTTCTTATTTTTCTTGCTCATTTGGTGTTCCAAGATTGTTTAAATCATATATTTATTTTTTGTATGTATATATTGTGTACTTCTTCTCCTGCTATCTATGCCTTTTCTGGATGTTGTTTCTTGTCATTTTTGTTTTAATAGGTATATGTTTCCATATTAACTGTGGTTTTCTGTTGTTCTGTGAGAAAGCTCTTGTCATTTTTGTTAGATTTATTTTCTTTATTCTCCAGGTGGCATTCTGCTCTGGTATTATTTTGGAAGTTATTTGCTTAGTTATATTGCTGATTCTGTTTTTTACTATTGTGATTATTGCTTATGTTATTTTACTTGTTGTTTGGTTTTGATTTCTTACCATTATTCTGTGTTTCTTTTATTCCTGTGTCTCATCTCAAACTATGTGATCTTGGTTCTCTGACCAGAAGTTGGACTTTATCATCTAGGGTTTCAGCACAGTATCAAAGATCATAGATCACACACACAATGCAAGACAGAAACACAAGCCAAATTATCCACAACTGTGCTGCCTAAAGTCTGACTAAACCTGTACATACCCTCAAAATACACCACTGACATGATCCTGCTGTGAGAGAGAGAAGCTTCAGCTTGGCCACAGGAATATAGTTGCCACTCCTTCCACCTCCAAGGACACAAAACCACTGGACTAAACTTATCCACTCAGGATGCGGACCAGAAGCAAGAACTACAATGCTGCACCCAGGGAAGAAATGACCGTCAACATAGTAAGATAAACAAACGTGAAGACAGTAAAGTATGCTGCAGGCAAAGAAACAAGGTAAAAACACACAAGACATAATTAAAGAGGAAATAGGAAGTGTCACTGAAAAAGAATTGTGAGTAATGATAGTAAAGATGAGCAATCATCTCAAAATAAATGGAGATCATGCAGGAAACATTTAAGAAGGGCATGGAACAATTAAATAATAATAATAACAAATAGTTAACTGAACAATACTGACATCTGTATACTGTAGACTGATCTATCCTTTTGTAAAGCAGAAGCCAGAACAACATTGGTAAATAACTATCTTCCAATTTTAACATGAAGCATTAAAAGAAGCACAAGCTTTAAATAACAGAACAGACCTGACAATTTTATTGATACTTAGGTAGACTCAGATTTGCAGATGACACCACCCTTATGACAGAAAGTGAAGAGGAACCAAAAAGCCTCTTGATGAAGGTGAAAGTGGAGAATGAAAAAGTTGGCTTAAAGCTCAATATTCAGAAAATGAATGACATCCAGTCTCATCACTTCATGGGAAATAGATGGGGAAACAGTCTCAGACTTTATTTTGGGGGGCTCCAAATTCACTGAAGATGGTGACTGCAGCTATGAAATTAAAAGACGCTTACTCCTTGGAAGAAAAGTTATGACCAACCTAGACAGCATATTCAAAAGCAGAGACATTGCTTTGCCGACTAAGGTCCATCTAGTCAAGGCTATGGTTTTTCCTGTGGTCATCTATGAATGTGAGAGTTGGACTGTGAAGAAGGCTGAGCACCAAAGTATTAATGCTTTTGAACTATGGTGTTGGGGAAGACTCTTGAGAGTCCCTTGGACTGCAAGGAGATCCAACCAGTCCATTCTGAAGGAGATCAACCCTGGGATTTCTTTGCAAGGAATGATGCTAAAGCTGAAACTCTGGTACTTTGGCCACCTCATGAGAAGAGTTGACTCTTTGGAAAGGACTCTGATACTGGGAGGGATTGGGGGCAGGAGGAGAAGGGGACGGCAGAGGATGAGATGGCTGGATGGCATCACTGACTCGATGCACGTGAGTCTGAGTGAACACTGGAATTTGGTGATGGACAGGGAGGCCTGGTGTGCTGCTATTCACGGGGTTGCAAAGAGTCAGACACGACTGAGTAAATGAACTGAACTGAACTGAAATAGACTTCACACAAAATTCTCAGAATGCAGTTTCTTCTAAAGGGAAAATTAAATATGTCCAGGATAAGTCACAAACTGGGTCACAAATCAAACCTTGGTAAATTTAAGTTAATTACAATTGTATCAAGCATTTATTTTTACCACAATATTATGATTTAGATGTCAGTTGTTGGGGGAGAAAACCAAAACCAAAGAAACAAACAAAAAAAAAATAACAAACAAAAACTAAAAGACACAAATACATTGAGGCTCATGTATATACCTCCACATGGCCAAGAAATCAATGAAAAAAATCAGAGAGAAGAAAAAATATATATATATATATATTATATATATGTATGTATGTATGTACGTTTATATATTCATACAAAGAAATGACATTAAAATATGAGTGCATAAAACCTATGAAATAGGGAAAAGCTCTAAGAGTGAGAGTATAACAAAAGAAATGTCACAAATAAACTAACCTTACAACTAAAGCAATTAGAGGAAGATTAAAAAAAAATTAGATTTGGGGAAAATATGATAGAGAATAGAACAGAAAAAGAAAAGAAAAGAAAAGAATAGCAGAGACCAATAATACTAAAAGGGGGTGCTAGGAGAGCATAAAGAAAATGCAGAAATCATGAGCCAGAATCATCAACATAAAAGGGAGAACACTCAAATCAATAAACTTAGACATGAGAAAGGAGACATTATATATATAAACGATACCACAAATATTAAAGGATCATAAGAGACTACAATAAACACCTTTAAGCCAAAAAAATGTACAATCTGTAAGCCACAGACAAATTATTGGAAACTCAACTAAGAGGAAAGAGAAAATATGAACACAGCATTATCAGCACTAATATTGAAACTATGATGAGTTAACAAAATTGAAGGTCCAGATGGCCTCACAGGTTAAGTTTTATGAACTATTAGAGACATGTTAACATATGCATTTCTGAAACTCTTCCAAAATATTACAGTGGTAGCAAAACACACAAACTCATCCTAGGAGTACAGCATCACCTTGATATCAAAGTTAAAGATAACACAGAAAAGGAAAATTATAGACAAATACCTGTGTGTGCAAGAGCAATGGTTGCATGGCGCAGGAGCACCACATGCTCAGGAACAGCCGAGAGGAGCTACCCTATGTCCAAGGTCAGAAACAGTGGCCGTGGGGAGATACCCTACATCCAAGGACTGGAGCAGCAGTTCAGAGGAGATACCCACATCCAAGTTAAGTAGAAGCAGCTGTGCTTTGTTGGAGAGGCTGTGAAGAGATATGCCATGTCCAGGTAAGAGAAACCCAAAAGACAGTAGGCACTGTGAGAGGGCATCAGAGGACAAACAGAATGAAAACACAGTCACAGAAAATTAGCCAATCTGATAATAAGGACTACAGCCTTGTTTAACTCAATGAAACTAAACCATGACGTGTGGGACCACCAAAGACAGATGGGTCATGGTGGAGAGGTCTGACAGAATGTGGTCCTATGGAGAAGGGAATGGCAAACCACTTCAGTATTCTTGCCTTAAGAACCTCATGAACAGTACAAAAAGGCAAAAAGATAGGACACTGAAAGATGAACTCCCCAGGGCGGCTGCTGCTGCTGCTAAGTCTCTTCAGTCATGTCTGAATTTATGAGACCACACAAATGGCAACAAGCCAGGCTCCACTGTCCCTGGGATTCTCCAAGCAAGAACACTGGAGTGGGTTGCCATTTCCTTCTCCAATAAGTGAAAAGTGAAAGTGAAGTTGCTCAGTCGTGTCTGACTCTTAGCGACCCCATGGACTGCAGCCTACCAGGCTCCTCTGTCCATGGGATTTTCCAGGCAAGAGTACTGGAGTGGGTTGCCATGGTGGTAGGTGCCAAATATGCTACGGAGATCACTGGAGAAATTACTCCAGAAAGAATGAAGGGATGGAGCCAAAGAAAAACCAACACCCAGCTATGCATGTGACTGGTGATGGAAGCAAGGTCCAATGCTGCTACTAAGTCACTTCAGTTGTGTCCAACTCTGTGTGACCCCATAGACAGCAGCCCAACAGGCTCACTCGTCCCTGAGATTCTCCAGGCAAGAACACTGCAGTGGTTGCTATTTCCTTCTCCGGTGCTTAAAACTGAAAAGTAAAACTGAAGTTGCTCAGTCGTGTCCAACCCTCAGCGACCCCATGCTGTAAAGAGCAATATTGCATAGGAATCTGGAATGCCAGGTCCATGAACCAAGGCAAATTGGAAGTGGTCAAACAGGAGATGGCAAGAACATATATCGACATTCTAGGAATCAGTGAACTAAGATGGACTAGAATGGGTGAATTTAACTCAGATTAACATGATATTTACTACTGTGGGCAGGAATCCCATAGAAGAAATGGAGTAGCCTGTCAGGACCGAGTTAGGCATTACTGACAAAATGGAGACATGCCCCAACCCCCTCTCCTTGTCCTGCAGGCATGGTCCCAGGATGAAGGAGTTAGGTCTTGTGATTCTGACTTGTTTTCTCCTTTTGTCTGTTGAGTTGGCTGGAAAGAATGTCAAGGGGCTTGTTTTTCTTGAGAGGAGCATGAGAAAACACAAAGCCTTCTGCAGTTGTGCCCAGAAAATAATCCATAAAGTTAACCATTGACATTTGTTCAAGGATCTTTGCAAAGAATCTTCCAGGATGAGCACATAGGCTGCATCTTGAGGGCATGGGAAGGATTGTTATCTGAGATGTGTTTGTGAGGGAAATGTTTATGGCAAAAGAAGTTTGCTGAGTTTAGGGTTTAGGAGTATTAAGAATAATTAAAAGCTAAAGTTTACGGAATGTTGTAGTGTTAACATATTTTACTATAGGAGAAGTGGATGACAGAGAATGAGATGGCTGGATGGCATCACTGACTCGATGGACATGAGTCTGAGTGAACTCCGGGAGTTGTTGATGGACAGGGAGGCCTGATGTACCGCGATTCATGGGGTTGCAAAGAGTCGGACACGACTGAGCAATTGAACTGAACTGAATAAATCTACAGCGTTGTTTCTTTACCACCCTTCTGGCTGTTTAAGATTGTAAAATGTCTGCTTTCAGTCTCCCTTCAGCTAATTTTAAACAGCACTATAGAAGGTGTCAATGGAAGGTTTTGCGTCAGGGAATGAACAATATACCCATCTTGTTTCAAAAATTTGTGGATCAAGCTGTGCAGAATGTTAGAGCAAGGTATAAAGATCTATATTTGATACATTATATAGATGATACTTTGGCTGCCTATAAGGGTAGAGACTTATTGGGACAAATCTTATCTGAATTGATTGAGGCCTTGGAAAACTGGGGTTTGAAGATAGCTCCAGATAAAGTACAAGTAAATCCTCCTTTTGCTTATTTGGAAAGGGTGTTTAATACCTATACTGTGAGTAATGCCCCTTTGCAGCTGTGAAGAGATCATTTATTAACTTAAATGATTTCCAGAAATCATTCTATGCAGAGTACATCATGAGAAACGCTGCAGTGGAAGAAACACAAAGAAATATCAATCACCTCAGATATGCAGATGACACCAACCTTATGGCAGAAAGTGAAGAGGACCTAAAAAGCCTCTTGATGAAAGTGAAAGTGGAGAGTGAAAGCGTTGGCTTAAAGCTCAACATTCAGAAAATGAAGATCATGGCATCTGGTACCATCACTTCATAGGAAATAGATAGGAAAACAGTGGAAACAGTGTCAGACTTTATTTTTGGGGGGCTCCCAAAGTCACTGCAGATAGTGATTGGAGCCATGAAATTAAAAGACTCCTTGGAAGAAAAATTATGACTAACCAAGAAAGCATATTCAAAAGCAGAGACATTACTTTGCCGACTAAGGTCCGTCTAGTCAAGACTATGGTTTTCCCTGTGGTCATCTATGAATGTGAGAGTTGGACTGTGAAGAAGGCTGAGCGCCAAAGAATTAATGCTTTTGAACTATGGTGTTGGACAAGACTCTTGAGTCTCTTGGACTGCAAGGAGATCCAACCAGTCCATTCTGAAGGAGATCAGTGCTAGGATTTCTTTGGAATGAATGATGCTAAAGCTGAAACTCCGGTACTTTGGCCACCTCATGCGAAGAGTTGACTCATTAGAAAAGACTCTGATGCTAGGAGGTATTGAGGGCAGGAGGAGAAGGGGACGGCAGAGGATGAGATGGCTGGATGGCATCACTGACTCGGTACATGTGAGTCTGAGTGAACTCCGGCGGTTGGTGATGAACAAGGAGGCCTGCCGTGCTGCTCTTCATGGGGTCGCCAAGAGTCGGACATGACTGAGTGACTCAACTGAACTGAACTGGTTAATTGGATATGCCCACATTTAAGACTGAGTACTACAGATTTAAAGGCTTTGTTTGGTTGCTTAAAGGCTGATCCTGATCCCATTTCTAAGAACAAGTTGATTAGTGAGGCGGTGTCAGCTCTTGTTAAAGTGGGTGAGGCTTTGAATGATCAGATAATTAGGATTAATATTACCAGAGGATGGGATATAATTATTTTCACCATGGAACATACACCTACAAGATGCTTGTGACAGGAGGCCCATTGGAATGGTTCCATCTACAAATCACCCCAAGAAAAATAGTTTTGTCCTATCCCAGCTTGGTGGCATAATTAATTATGAAAGGTAGAAAAAGAAGTGTGGAACTTTGGAAAGGAAGTAGTGAATATAATAATGTTATAATTATTAATCATAATAATGATCAATCATCGATCCATTAGTAATGATCCATTTAATAATGATCAACTGCAATTTATTTTAGAAAATAGTGATGATTGGCAAGTTTCCCTGATAGATTTCAGGGATCAAATTTTGTTTCATTTGCTCTCAAGCCCCATTTTGCTTTTTTTGAAAACACATTCTGTGATTTTTCCGAGGAAATTTTCTACACAACTTTTGGAAGGGGCAATTGTAGTTTTCACAGATCGTTCCTCTAATGGTAAGCAGTCACAATTATTAATGGAAAATCCCATGTTCAGGTAACTGAAGAGACATCTGCCCAAAAAGCTGACTTAAGAGCAGTTATTTGGGGTTTTCAACATTTGAGAGACCTTACCCTCTAATGAAAATAATAAATGGACCCTGCCTAATAATCAGGTGAATTGTGCTGCTTTGTGTTGATAAAGCTTTATCGTTAGTTCTTGTGTGTGTATTTGCATGCTTCATGTGTGTGTGCACATGCATGTGTGTATGAGTGTGTGTGTGTGTGTTTGTGTGTGTGTGTGTATGTGTGTGTTCGAACTTATTATGCTTGGAGTGTGCAACATTAAGAGGACATTTTCCCCCACGTTGGAAATTTTCTATTTTTGAGATTGTAGGCTCTTTGCTCCTTCTGTATGCATGTTCTGTATCCCCTCTCTCTCTTCAGTTATGTGGCTAGCTGTACACACATTTTAAAAGTGAACATTTCTTTTTCTGAATAAAAATATACCTCAGAAGACTTGCCAAACATTTCAAATGTATCCTCGCTGCATTCTAGGCAATATTATGGAACCATTTTCAACAGTTGCTTTCCACCTATTTGTTCACGTTGTCTAATGTTTCTTATTCCTTTCCTATCCATCAGCATCTTTATAAAATTAAGATTTCGGTGCCTCTGGACATGTAAATGTGTAATCCCCATACTGACTTACAAAATGATTTGAAAAATAATGTCTGCTCTCACCACATATTTCCATCCATGTTCCCCTCCTCTTTCTGATGGAACCATGTCCGGACACCTCTGTTTGCCTTTCTAGAATTTTCCACTGCATTTACATGTCTTTCATGTCCTCTGGTAGTTGTATAGCATCAGGCTTGTTGATTAGAGAAATAAAAGCTCTATGCCATCATGTTCTTTGGTACCTCACCTAAGGCACAACTGGAATAGAACAAGAGGTGCACTGGGACCTAGGAACTTGAAGCTTGTGTGTTCAAGGGCTCTTTACTTCTCCATGGTCTGAAATTGACAATGAAGTTCTGGTAGCAGTGTGTCTATTAATACAGCCTCTGGTCTGCTGCCCTCTATGCATTCTGTGTCTGGAGGCATGTTTGATTTGATTGTGAACTGAAACATTGGATGCATGTTCATTTTTCCAAGCGCTCTCAAAATTCAGGCTACTATAAAGGTTAGTTCAAAATTCTATTGTTAACACATAGTTCTTCCTGTGCATAAGGTGATCCATATTGACAAGTCTCTATCCAGTTGTTTTTAATCACCCATCTTACCTGTAAAAGTATTGCACTTCAGTTAGTGCAAAATATGAAAAGAAAATCTTCTGCATGTCTGTGAACCAAACGTGAATGGAAGGTATTTGGGCAATGTGACAAAGCATATGCTGGGAGGGACATTTACTGTGTAATATTTTCACCTAACGCCCTTCCCTTCTGATGGTCCCTCTTAAGAAGCACTGCTGTAGTAATCAGAAAAATAGACCTACAGTTGGCATCTTGGTTGTCCACTGAAAGCACTCAAAGAAAGTGTTTCTTTTTCTTTTTTTTAATAAATTCACTTATTTTAATTGGAAATTAATTACTTTACAATATTGTATTGGTTTTGCCACACATCAACATGAATCCACCACAGGTATACACGTGTTCCCCATCCTGAACCCCTCTCCCTCCTCCCTCCCAGTACCATCCCTCTGAAAAGTAAATATGAGAGAATACTGAAGTAGGTAGTAAAACTTTTAGATACTTTTAAATATAGAGCACAGGTACAGCTGAAATAAAAATTCTAGAGTTTTTTGTCTGATGTGCCTACAATAAGCATTCCTAGGTGATTAGTTTAATGGTGCTTAATAATTTTGCTATTTTAGGACTGTGAGCATCATTTTAGATTTTCCCAAGTGTCCTTTTAAAATCGCCAACTAGACAGAGCTGAGAATAACATCTATCCTGGAAGCAGAATCATGTGCATGCATGTGTTGAAGCAGAGAACATGGATGATATGCAACCATATCGGGTATCTTAGGTCTCTAATGTCATGCTGAGAGGAAGTGTGCGTCAATGCATGTATGTATATCTTGTGATATGTGGAGCTCACTGGTTGAGGGTGAGGTGACTCAGCCATCCCTGAGTTTGTATGATGGGCTGGGAGGTCCTGATGCAGGGATACTGCAGCGGCTCAGTCACATGTTTCTCCTTTTCCCTTTTGCTGTGTCATCACATGACACCTGTGCTCTGAGAGCCAGAATATGGAGTCCTCTGGAGCACAAGACTCGAAACAGCGACCAGGAATAAGTTTGTGCTGATGATGCCCAATGTATGTCTGTGTGATCTACTTCATATTAGATTTATGAGTAGTATGTGTGAACAAAGTCGTACACACATGGCTCTATTAGGGAAGTGATAGCTCCTGTCATGAACACAGCATTTGCTACTGATAACAGATGAGTTAAAATGTGTAGGTGAACATTCATACATGTTTATACAACGGGCACATGTACTTCTGTGTGTGAAGAGAGGTACAGACAACAACTGCATCTTGTGCACTGCATGCATCTAAATGGTTGAAAGTTGTGAAAGCAACTATTTTGAACATCAGGGCACTCATGCTGTAAGGAAAGTTGGGAAAATGGCATGAAAAGTAGGCATTCACAGGAGATGGTGATCAAGCTTTTGAGGGAAGAAATGTGGCCCCAGCTAACATGTGCAGCTGTGTGGGTATGGATACAACCACCCTTCTGAGAGTGAGCATCTACACTGTCTGCTGTTGTTATTGTTCCATCACTCAGTTGTGTTGGACTCTTTGCCACCGCATGGACTGCAGCAAGCCAGGCTTCCCTGTCCTTCACCATCTCCAGGAGTTTGCTCAAACTCACGCCCCTTGAGTAAGTGATGCCATCCAACCATCTCATACTCTGTTGACCCCTTTTCATCCTGCCTTCAATCATTCCCAGAATCAGGACCTTCTCTACAGAGGTGGCTCTTCACATCAGGTGGCCAAACTATTGGAGCCTCAGCTTCAGCATCAGTCTTTCCAATGAATATTCAGGATTGATTTCCCTTAGGATTGACGAGTTTGGTCTCCTGGCAGTATAAAGGACTCTCAGGAGTCCTCTCCAACATCATAGTTCTTTGTCATCCATTGACACTTCAAAAGCATCAGTTCATTATTACTCAGCCTTCTTTATGGTCTAACTATCACATCCATATATGACTACAGGAATAGCTTTGATGAGATGGACAATTGCTGGCAAAGCAGTGTCTCAGCATTATAATATGCTGTCCAGTTTGGTTATGGCTTTTCTTCCAAGGAGGAAGTGTCTTTAATGTCATGGCTGCAGTCACCATCTGCAGTGACTTTGGTGCCCAAGAAAAAGTCTGTCACTGTTTCCATTGTTTCCCCATCTATTTGTTATGATGTGATGGGGCCAGATGCCATGATTTTTGTTTTTTGAATCTTGAGTTTTAAGCCAGCTTTTTCATTCTTCTCTTTCACTTTCATGAAAAGGCTCCTCAGTTCCTCTCCGTTTTCTGCTATAAAGGTGGTGTCATCTTTGTATCTGAGGTGATTGATATTTCCCCCAGGACTTTTGATTCTAGTTTGTGCTTCATCCAGCCCAACATTTTGCCAGATGTACTCTGCATACATTGTCTGGTCTCTGAATGTTTCCTAGTCTGTGAAAGCCCACTCCGTATTAGTTTAGAAGCCCAATGAAGCACACAAACAAACACTATGGTTCCTATGTTTGTACACGTACACACACGCACACACACACACAAGCACATGCACACTGATGCCATTAAATATCCTTTATTGAATTATATGTAACACACAGTATTATATTCATTTCAGGTGCAGGACTTAGTAATTCTGTGTTTAATACATCAGTCTATGATAGCTGTGACAAATCTAGTTACCTCCTGCCACCATACAGAGTTATTACAATGTGATTGACCGTATTTCCTATCCTGTACATTACCTGCTTGGGAATTTAGATTCATTGCTTTTGCTTTTGTTCCCTGTCCAGAAACATCATTGTCATTCCCAGTGTCAAAGAGCTTATGGCCTGTGTTTCCTTCTAGGAGTTTCATGGTTTCAGGCCATACATTCAATTCATTTTTGTGTAAGAAAGTGGTCCAGTTTGATCCTTTTGTATGTAGCTGTCCAATTTCTCAAACAGCACCTGTTGAACAGGGCATCCTTTCCCTATCATGTACCCTTGACTCCTATGATGTAGATGAATTGACCATATGCAGTGGGCTCTGTTTCTAGGTTCCCTCTTCTGTTCCACTGGTCTGTGTGTCTGTTTTCCTGTCAATAGCATACCTGTTTGATGACCATAGCTTTGTAGTGTCATATGAAATCATGGAGCCTGATTCCTGAGGCTCTCCCCTTCTTTCTCAATTAATGGTAAGCTTAGCAGTAAATCTGTGCCCATGGCAAACTGACTTTGACCTGAGGCAGCCGCTTCCCAAGTTTCTAGCAGATCTGCCTAAGTTTATTTTGCTCTAACTAATAGGGAATCTCCCTGACAGGTGCCAGCTGCTCCCCACCTCCCAATGCAAGAGGCTATTTGGAGCAGAGAAATGTCCAGAACTATGGTCCAGATTTTGTGTCACCTAGAGTAAGTCACTCGAGCTTGTTATGCATTACTTTTGTTTGTTCTATATTTGATAATACCTGTTGTGATAATAAGAGAGCTGTTCCATCCTATAGTCACCCTAGCGTATGAGTAAGATGATTTTTCTTTTAACACTGCCTGGTCACTCTCTTCTTTAGACTATGGTGAGGGAAAAAAATTGATTAAGAGGAAATGTCTGAAATTCCAAAACTGGTTCTTTCTGCATATGCAGTTGGAAAAAGGTTGGCTTGCTGAAACTTGTCTTTTTTTTTTTTTTTTCATATTTCTAAAACTGAGAAAATAAAAATATTTCCAGGAGAAAGCATGAAGTTAACTAAGTAAATTAAACTTTCCCCCACTGTTATTTCTGGCTTTGTGTTTGTCAGGTGAATTGCCATGACACATGTGGTCATGATTCCTTGCCTTTCATTTTCACATTGTTTGCTTTTAATAAGAGGAGTCTTTGTTTGAAAAAGTAGAGGTGATTGTTGAATTTCACCTTTTTTTTTTTTTTTTTTTTTTTGCCCTGCAGGAATTAGGATTTGTTCTTTGTGTGTGTTTGTATTTGTCTTGTGTGTAAGGGTGCTGGTTATGGGAAACTCAAATTTGTTTCCTGAATGCAGTCCCTTGAGGTGTATTCTACAGAATGGGACCATTTGGTGTAATAATCCTTCTGAGTTAACTTGTAAATGAGCACCACTTATCTGACTCAAAACTAACAGCCCTTACAAGTTAAATACTTCCTAATATTTGAAAATTTACTAAAATGAATGCCAAACCTCTTGATATCGGAAATATTCAGTACTGAATTGATATCTGGTATTGAAGGTAGTTTAAGTTTGTTGGTTTTCTAAATGTAACATAACTGCTGTACCTAGGTTTATTAGAGATCAAATAAGACTTTATATCCGTTGCTTAAGTGTCAGCAAGAAAATATCGATAACTTGATATGATGAAATATTAAGTCTACCTAAAATAGCTTTCTCCAAATTTTGGTAACTTGACAGTGATTCAAGTTAAATGGTAAGAATTCATTGACTATCAGGGTCACACTTCAAATAGGATAAAATATTGGAACATTGATTGCTGGGCAAATCTAAGTTTACCAACCTCTGCCTTCTTAGGAGAGGAAAACTAAACCATGATTTTCCAAGCAGAAAATACGGGTATGACAAATAGTTCACAATTACTTTCTTCTTAGTTTTCACTAAAAATTAAGGTGGTTAAGAGTTGAGGATTCAAATCTAAATATGTAATTATAATTACTAAGAATAAAGGAAAACACTATCACTATATATTTGGGAAGTAGGATATACGTTTTGATTTAAAAAAGTTTTATGAATGGTCAGGCTGAGATTAGATTAAACTTTGGTAAATGGATCTCACTAATATCTGTGGATAATTTGCAAAAACACATGGAGAACTGCTATGTTATCACATTAAATTGGAAACATTCAGAATGTAAACTCTTTACATATAATACACAATCATAATTATTCTAAAATATTCATAAAAAATGACAAGAGGGAAATTCTTCTGATTTTTTTTTGCTTCATCTATTTTTTAATTTTTAATATAAATTTATTTATTTAATTGAAGGCTAATTCCTTCATAATATTTTATTGGTTTTGCCATACAACAGCATGAATCCTCAATGAGTGTACACGTGTTTCCCAGATTTTAATGCTGACTCTCTTTGAATGGTGAATGATTTTGCTTTCTTCTTTCAAATTTCCTGCATGTATAAAATTTATAATAGAAAAAAGGCAAACACTGGGCTGAGAACTAATCTTGCAGTGACTAGCAGCATGAGGTGCTTGGAATTGCAGATGACGCCAGATGCTGTTTTGTTGTTGTTGTTGCTGTTGTTTCTTTTTGTTGTTGTTGTTGCTGCTGCTTTAAAATGGCAGCCATTCCTATGGCTAAAACAAATTTCCCAAAGAGATCAGCTTCAGCATTATAGCTCAATAATATCTTACTGATATACAGTTTTGACATGTGCCTCCTTGTCAGAAAATAGTTGCCTATGATCTGCCAATTAAAGAGTTCTCCTTTTTTACCAGAATAAGCACTGCTTCAGAAACTTATATCACTGGAAAATTTCCGGGCAGCCAGCAATAGAGAAAAATGATGTAGCTTAAAGGAGATTTAATCTCCTAAAATGAGATAATACCAACATACATTTTCAGAGGATGTTCCTTTGAACCTATAGTCATGAGCATTTCAGGTTTGCTCCAAGACTTTCAACCACTAAGAAAAGATCCACTCGGGAGAAGCAACTTGGAGGAATCTGGGCTCAATTACTTTACAAGATTGCTAGCGAAGATGTAGGTGGTTGCAGTATTAAATAATCTCATTGCATTTATCCTTCAGTTATCCATTTATTGTTTATTAAGTGCCAGATCTTGTGCCATAATTTATGTAATTTTTAGATTACATTTGCTTTGTCTTACAGTGGCCAATGGCCTTATTTGACCAAGTGTTTGAGAATTTTTGACAAACTTCCCAAATGTCAAATTTTAATTAAATTTCTTTTGACTTCCAGCTGACTTTAAGGTTTTTAGGGAGCCCTTAATTCAACTGAAGGAGGCATATTGTATTAGTTTCATTTGCTATGTTGAATTACATGGGAAGTGTTTTCAAAGGGTGATCAGCCTCCCAAGATTATACCGTATGGGTAAAGTTTACTATATGTCCTGGTATAATCTATCAGCCATAATTCTGGTTCTACCACAGCAACTTGATTCAGCTTCTTTGGCAACACATTGTGATCACATCTTCAACCTCACCTTTTAATCTTTAATAGACAGTTAAGCTGTGCTTTGCAAAATTGCTTAATCTACAAGAAAATTCATAGAAAGGCCTTTTAAACAAACATAGCTCAGATATATCGCTGAATTTGTTTAATAAATTTTTATTAAACTGGTAGAAGAAACAAATCTTCCCTCGCGCTGGCAGCCACAATGGACCATAAGGCTGTCTGCAGCAGAATTAGCAGAATGACGAGGCAATCTTACAGTGACACTCACCCTTGAAGCGAGAGGGGATTTTGACTGTGCTGTATGCTAGTAATTAGGAATAAACAGTGAAAGAGGAATTGTTAACTGCTTAATTAAATGAGTTATGAAGTATTGGCTTTGAAAAAAACTGGTTTTCATAAAATAAAATGAAAGTCTAAAACCAAGGACTGCTTACTTTGCACCCTGAAATAACAGCTCTATTGAGAAAAATACCTTGTTGGCACATAGGCAAAATGAGAAAAAGTAAGCAAATCAGTACAAGTGGTAACTCCTTTAGAGCAAGAATAGGACAGTTTTCCATTACCAAATACCGTTTTGTCAGGTTTTCTTTGTGACATGTGTTTTTCTTACCCCAGTTCTGGCACCTTTTCACTTTGATGAGAAAAACAGGATTGGTTACTGAATCAACTGGTGTATATGATTATAATGGTAAGGGACTCTGTCTGGAATATTACTGATTTCAATCTGTAATTTTGATTTATCCAGAAGTCATGCCTCTCAAGGTGGTCATGATCTAAAATAATTTGGTATATTATACTTCTGAAAGTCTGGCTACCAGACAACACATCTTCCAAGAGTGGTTGTCAGGCTTATTCTCCTGAATTCAGGTCCAGGCTCATTTGCAGGCTCATTCTCCTGAATCATTTATACAAAATCTTTCTTCAATCAAGGTAGGACTATGCCCCACTTCAACAGGAAACAGCTAGAAAAGTTGTAGTCAAATTTCCTGAAAGACTTGGGGAAGGATGAAATGGGATTGGAGGTTGAAACCCAGATACCCTAAATAAAAATTCCTCTGCCAAATTTAAACATACTCATGTATTACCGTCAACAGAGGAGTATCAAAGAAAAGGGGAGAATTGTAACAGAACACAGTGAGCTCAGCCCCTAGCACAGTAGCCATTTGTCTGCATTATTACTCTGCACCATGTTACCAGGCAATGGGTCCTGCTCAGCCATTGGTCAACGGCACAGTGGGCACTACCCACTGGAAAACAACTGTCTATGAGCAACAGTTAGTGGTCCTACTCAGCCATTGATTGCTGTCACAGTAGGCGGAGCCCACTGGCCACCAGCTCTCCATGAGTGACACTTAGTGGTCCTGCTCAGCCATTGCTTGCTGTCACAGTGGGATCTGCCCACTGGCAACCAACTGTCTATGAGCGACACTCAGTGGTCCTGCTCAGCCTCTCATCAGTGCCATAGTGGTCCTGATCAGCCATTGGACAAGCTGCCAACTCTTAGTAAAGGATGCTTAGTGACAGGATTCAGAAAATAGTGGATTGTTGGACAAAGAAGTGGAGATTGAGGTTAGAGGCAGATCTGGGCCTTCTCCCTGAGGCCCTCCATCTCATTTTGCCTTAGCTGGCACCCCAGAAAACAGGCTGGGGGCTGTGTCTTGTACAGCTCCAGCGCCCTCACCAAAGCCCCCCACTAGGCTTTGAAGCAAGCAGTGAACATCTCCCCTGTCCCTGTTTCTCTGACCCCATAGAAGTAGCTGTCTGCCTGGGTTGCTGTCTGTGGGACCTGGTCTCTCCACCTTGGGGAGTCCTGAGGAGTCTGAGGGCCGCTTAGGTTGGGCACCTGGCTCCTTCAGCGATGACAGATGAAGAGGGTCTGGGGACTTGGCCCTGAGGGAGCTACCAGCTGAGCTCTGCCTCCTCTTACCCAGGCCTGGGACCTTGGAGCGTGAAAGTTGCTCCTTGGGACATTGCCCTTTCTTATTGGGACAGAGAGTAACATTTATATGGTAGAGTTTTATACAAACACCTCATCTGACCATGACCTGACCTCAAGAACAAAGGCTCTGACACCAAGATGTGTAACAACTAACTACGTCTCTCCCTCAACTAGGGTTTTCAAAAGGGCTTTGATGAAAGCTTTCAGTAACATTGGGGTTTAGAGGGCATGAGCCACTCATTTCCTTGCATGGCCTTGTAATAAACCTTTCTATGTTCCAAGCTCCAATGTTTGAGTATTGTTTGGCCTTGCTGTGTGTTGGGCATATGGACTTGACTATATTCAGTGATAATCTACTCTTGCCTCCTTTGTCATAATGTATTTCTCGGCTCTGTCTTCTGTTCCATTGACCTGTATATCTGTTTTCATGCCAAAACCATATCTGTTTGATGACTTTAGTTTTGTAGTGTTGTCTGAAATCAGGGAGCCTGATCCCTGGGGCTCCTTTCTGAGTGTTGCTTTGATGATTCAACCCTTCTTTCTCAAGGTTGCTTTTCCGATTCTGTGTCTCTTGTGCCTGCTGCTACTAAATATGTGTTCAGGGCAGATGAACTACTAAAGCAGGGCAGATGAACTACTAAGGTTATCTGTTCAGGGCTTTGTTTTCTGTTCCACTAGCTTGTGTCTCTGTTTTTGTGTGAGTACCATACCTATTATCACCATAGCTTTGTAGTGTTGTCTGAAATCAGGGAGCCTGATTTCTAAGAATCCTTTTCAAAGTTTCTTTCTTGGTTCAACACTTCTTTCTCAATGTTGCTTTGGCGGATCAGTGTCTTTTGTGGCTGCTCCTACTAAACCTATGTGTTCAGGGAAGATGACACCTCTCATGGAGCTGGTTGTCCCCACTCCTCTGAGATAGGAGGAAGTATCAGAAAGTCAGTAGCTTATCATGGAAACATTTCAAAATGCAACAAAGGGAGAAATAAACGTGACTCCCACTGTTTCAGAGTGGCATGCATTCCAGACTTGGGGAAGGGAGCATGATGAACTAATCTCAGGTTCCATGGCTTAATTTTCTACCTACTTTTTCATTTTCTAGATACACTTTGGAGGTGCTTATGTCCTGGGTCTGTACAGTTGATGCTGTTTGACCCCTGAGAGAAATCTGTGCTTTCTCCTGGTATGGGGCCCAAGGAGTACACAAGGAAAAGGATGTCCAGTGACACAAACAAGGTCCCGGTCATGAAATATCTGCCTACCCACACGATTGCCCTTTCTTGCACAGTAAGGCTTTCCTGGTAGCTCAGCTGGCAAATACTCTGCCAGTAGTGCTGGAAACCAGGGTTCTATTCCTGGGTCAGGAGGGGAATAGCAACCCATTCCAATATTCTTGCCTGGAGAATTCCATGGACAGAAGAGCCTGGTGGGCTACAGTCTTTGTGGTCACAAAGAGTCGGACAGGACTGAGTGACTAATACATGCAAAAAGCACAACGTTGGGCATCTTTCGAAGATTCGGGCAGAAAAGCACCGACTGCACAAGCTGTAGACGGTTTGTAGTTCTAGAGAAAGGGTGTGGGCAAGAACATTTTTTAAGGGAGATCTGCTGTAGCTTTGGGTATGAAGGCCAGACCACTCAACCTCAGCTATCTAATCCTTGGTGTCCAAGTTCAATCATGATGGATGCTGAGTAGGTCCTATGTGTTTGGAAAGTCTGCTTTTGGCCAGCCAAGGTCTTGTCCAGACCCACTGTCTCACCACAACAGAAGAGAAAAAGCGCACTTTCTCTGGAAGTTTGGATACTCTCAGTAGATGAACAAATCAGAGTGAAAAGCACAAACATAAAGACTCTAAATGAGTCCATGATTGAATCCCTTGCCATCTCACTAGCATCCCAGCCAGAGCCCATTGCCCCAGAAGAAGAGGATACGGCCTACATACGTGCTGTTACAATGGCCTGGGACCTTCTTAATAAGAATAGAAATTACACTCCAGCAAAAGTCACGAGTGATCCAGAATCCAAGACGCAGTTTCCAAGGAGACCGCAAGAGCAACATTGTAGAAGGTGTCAGGAGCCGAACTGGGTTCTACAGAGGAGTGTGAGGAAAAGGAAAAGCTCCAAATCACCCGTGGTACCTTCAGAGAGGGAGGATGGCCTGTATCATGGCAAGTCGCAGGTGTGAACACCCATCGCCCTGATCCCAAGCGAAATGCAAACAGAGTCATATCAGAGTTTTGGGGTGCTTCCAAAATTCCCATCACTTTCAGAAAATGACCATGAGAAAGAGGACAAGGAAAAGGGGCCATCTCAAAGGCTATGTCTTTGCCCTGTACAGTGATGGAGGTGGGTGTAGATGTTAGAGGTGGATGTGTGCTTCCATCTCTTACACTGGGGTTCATCCTCACTGTGCACAAGGCTCTGAAAGAGGGGGTGCACAACACCTGCCCAAAGTCCTTGGCTGTGTCCCCTTAATGTGCTACCTCCTCAGGGAATGTTGGCCCTGAAGAGGGTACCTGCAACTCAGGGTTGGAAGGCACAGTGCCCCGCACCTGAGCCTTCGTTACTCACTCCGCCTAGAAAACAGAAAAAGGAAGTTGCAGGCCCCAGGGTGTGAAGAAGAGTGGCAAGAATTTCATCCCTCAGATGGCTCAAAGGCTATTAAGCACACCAGTGCCATCAAGAAAGGTGGGGACAAGGAAGCGGGACTGTCGCCTAGTATGACATTCACAGAGGACCTGTGTCCCATTGAGAGAGGAATGACGGTCTGGGTTAAGTTTCAGAATCACCCATTTTGGCCATCCTTGGTCAAGAGTGTCAGCCCAACTGAGCAGACCACAAGGATGCTTTTGATTGAGGCCAACATGCATTGTGAGAAGAGCAGTATTCAAGTTCCTCATCAAAGGCTGAATCATCTGGATTATAATGTCAAAGAAAAGCTAATGAAGAGAGCCAGCAAAGTATATGGGGAAAGTGTGAACTGGTGTTTCTCACTGCTTTCCAACTACAGAGAAGGGCTATTTGTGGGCTTTTGTGGGCTCTTTCCTGGATTGTTATGCTGCTGACATCACTTACCCCATGACAAAAGCCATCCAAGAAGGAGATCTGCAGATGGATTTCAAGTTGAATTATTCTGACCTGGAAGATTCTGAGCAGGAGACCTCTGTGACTGCAAAGAGGCACTGCAAGAGAATTCTCCCTGACCAGATGAGAGCTGCTCAGGACCAAGCCAAACAGAAGCTGGTGGACTTAATCATGAAACAAAAAAGGGGCTGACCCGCATCTTCTAGACATCGTCAAAGGCAAGAAAGAATCCAGGTGGCTTGAATCATTTCTGAATTCAGAGGTACATGATCTCCATTGAAACATACCTGGAGGATGACAATCAGCTGGATGTGGTGGCAAGTCACTTATAAGAAACCTACAAACATGTAGACAAGAAAGTGCTGGCTGTGATGAGAGATGACCCAGTGAGCTTCCTTCTGGAAGTTCCCCTGCCAGAAGCAATCATTTGTTAAATTACTGCACTGGATGGATTGGACTACAAGGAGGCAGAAGCAAAGCACCTGCAAGGGCCAACTGTGTGTTACTGGATAAAAGAACTGTTTGATAAGAAAATCTTAAAGAAAATAAGAAAGAGATCAGCTGAGAGCTACAAGGCTAAACTCTCCCTCTGTGTCCTACAGGGCATCGAGGAGACTTCTCAGCCACACCATTAGCAACAATCCCCGTCTGTATGAACTTCATGGTCCTCCCACTCCACATGGCATGTAAACACCTTCTGGAAATCCCAGGCCTCAGGAGCACACTTGAACTCACTCTGGATCTATCTCCAATGCCTGCGAGTGGCAGAGTCATCATCAGTTTCTTTTTCTGAATACCCTCACACAATTAACTGGTTAAAATAGTGTAAACATCTGTCCTTCCCTCTACTTGCCCAGATGTGTAGCTTTCCAGATATTTTTCTGATGTGGGTTTGACTCTACTTAATATTTTAAAGGTGGACATGCATTCTTTTATTAGATTAAAAAGCCTTGAATCAGATACAAGGCAACAATCATGTTTAAGATCTAAGGCATGTTTCTTACAGAAAAGCCACGTTGGCTTCCCACTCGTACTGTGGCACATCTGTATACATGATTGATTTGATTTCTTCTTAATATAAGTCCTGACTTTTCCCTGCCATGCTTATCCATCTGGGGAAAAAAAAAAAAAAAAAAAAAAACTCCCTGAGAGATGAAGCCAGTGACACAGATGTTTCCTGTATACTACCACTACATTCCAATGGTTCTTGGAAGAGCAGTCTGAAATTCAAAGTTAACAGGAGATCTGCATGTGGTCCATGTGAGGCTGAATGAAACCTTGGTGTGCACCAAATGTTCTGTCAACTCTTGCAAGAATGTTCACCCTTGGCTTCCCTGAGATTCCATTTGTGGGGTGTGCTCTTCTAAATGGCTGAATGGTTTCCCCAAATAGCCAGACTCCTGTCTTCCTATATGACAGTGACTGAATCCCCTACATGCCATCATCGGTCCCCTTGTGGGAGATGACTGGGGCCATCATAGACTCAGGCCAGCTTCTCTAAACCTGGGAGTCCAGGCTGACTGCTAGGGCCCATCCAGTTGGCACAGATTGTAGCAAAGCGTGCACTTTGCCTTGGACCCACTTCCCCAAAAAGGCAGTCATTTGTCTCAAACCAAGCAGGCTTGATTCTTTGACTTCTTCATCAACTAGCTCTGACAGCTTCCATCAGTGTAAGTGCAGATGAGTAAGTCATTCCAGGCTGCCTGAATAGTAGGTGGACCAGGAGGGTCTGGGAAATGGGTTACAGAAAAGTCTCCATTCAGCTAAACATGGCTGCTGTCAGAACACAGTAAAAGGTAGTTTAACAGGTAAACTCTGAACCTCATCCATTGTTATTCTTACTCAAAGTGAGATTTCTTTATTATTATTATTATTTTTTTTTTGAGAGGAAGAAAAGTGTTAGAAAAGCCAGTTTATTTTGTAAAAGCCAATGGGAAAATAAACATTAAAAATTTAACATGAACCTGAGTGTGTTTTTATTCTTAAAAAGAATAAACTGTCACTGTCTCAGCTTCAGCTCAGTTCAGTTCAGTCACTCAGTTGTGTCTGACTCTGCTACCCCATGGGCTGCAGCTCGCCAGGCTTCCCTGTACATCACCAACTCTCAGAGCTTGCTCAAACACATGTCCATCAGGTCGGTAATGCCATGCAACCATTTCATCCTCTGTTGTCCCCTCCTCCTCCTGCCTTCAATCTTTCTGATCATCAGGGTCTTTTCCAACGAATCAGGAAAAAACATTCAGCCCCAGGTTATGGGGCTAAAATCACAAGGCCACGTGATTTTTTTTTTTTTTAAATTTACAAAGGTGAGCTGTTTTGATTCACAATAAGACCATTGCATCTTTCACCTCAAACTTTTGCTTCATCACATTTCAGATGGTTCAGTTCAGTGCAGTCGCTTAGTCCTGTCTGACTCTGGGACACCATGAACGGTATAGCACATCAGGCCTCCCTGTCCATCATGAACTCACAGAGTTCGCACAAACCCATGTCCATAGGCTGAGATGCCATCCAACTATCTAATCCTCTGTTGTTCCCTTCTCCTCCTGCCCTCAATCTTTTCCAGCATCAGGGTCTTTTCAAATGAGTCAGCGCTTCCCATCAAGTGGCCAAAGTAATGGAGTTTCAGCTTCAACATCAGTCCTTCCAATGAACACCCAGGACAGATCTCCTTTAGGATGGACTGGTCGGATCTCCTTGCAGTCCAAAGGACTCTCAAACGTTTTCTCCAACAGCACAGTTCCAAAGCATCAATTCTTTGGTGCTCAGTGTCTTTATAGTCCAAGTCTCACATCCAATCATGACCACTGGAAAAACCATAGCCTTGACTAGATGGATCTTTGTTGGCAAAGTAATACATAGTTGGAATGTCTAAATAATACTTCTCCTCCTCTAGGAGGAGTTAAGCCTCCTTCTGGCTCACATCACCTGCATGCACCATTATCTGTTAGTAGCAATGAGTCTATCATCCAATGACTTTCACCTGTTTCTCCTTAGCACAAACAAATACATATTTACTTATTCATCCTCAGCCCAGGTCATTCAATTCAGTTTTAAACCACACACAATCCATAGCCGGGGTCCTGCACACCTAGTTACCAATGTCTTGTGGTTATCTGCTACTGAACACATCACTTGTGTATGGTTAGTCGCCCAGTCATATCCTACTGTTTGTGACCCCATGGACTCAAGTACACCAGACTCCTCTTTCCATGGGGATTCTCCAGGCAAGAGAACTGGAGTAGGTTGCCATGCCCTCCTCCAGGGGATATTCCCAACCTAGGGATGGAACCCAGGTCTCCCAAATTGCACATGGATTCTTTACTGTCTGAGGTACCTGGGAATTTCTAATTCCAAAGAAATTGAATATCATGAAACACTAAAATTGTGCTATAAGTTTATGTTCGGAAGCTTGGAGTCTTTGTCAATTCCAAAGCTACCTGGAGCTTTCAAAAGTCATCTTTCAAGACCTTACTCTTGCATGTGCCCCTCCATGACCTTGGACTGGCAGGTTTGGTGGAGATTGCAGCCATTGTTAACCTCCCAGAGTTTCAAACATATTTCTTACTATCACTCTGCCCCTGAGACTCAAATGCAGCTTCCAGGGTCCCACCCTTATGAGTCTGACTTGTGGATCTGGGCTGAAACACTGGCACCTGTGTTTTCATATACCACATGAAGATCAGGATGCTGGCGGTGCCAGCTGCCCTGTTTCATCTGAGATCAGCCCTGGGATCAGCCATTGTGTAAACTCCAAGATACACAGACCTCACTGAGCCTCCAACTTCTAGGGTCACAGTGGGATAAGCTTCCAGACTAGCCTTTCTGCCCAAGTGGTGACCAGCAGCCCTTCCATCATGCCCCCAGGCCTCCCAACTCCTGGACCCACCCTACACACACATACAAAATGAGATGGAGCCTCAGGCATCCAGAGACTGAGGCGAGATCAAGATGGGATGGGAGCAGAGCAGGACGTTCCATAGCTCATCTGAGAAAACTGTAAGTATTTTTCCTACAAGAACGCTGCAGGAGTGTTCCCTCTAAGAGGTGGTGTTGGGCACACGTGGAAGGACAATCATATCAGTGAGGAAAAGGAGTGAGAGAAGCATGCCCAAAGGGATGTGGGAGAGATTGTTTCCCTGTAATCTCATGTCCAATCTCCAGCCCAAGAGCGCATCTCATGATCTCCATTCTACTGATGAGGAACCAAAAAGGGAAGGGAATGGTGTTAATTGGGGTGAAACTGGTAATCTCCAAACTAAGTCAACTGAGCAAGAGAACATGTTTGAGTGAGCCCAGTTAAAATTTGAGGGCAGTTACATGGAGAAGGGTGGGAAAGAGATGGTGTCCCTTTCCCTCAGCTGAGGGCTGCCTGAGACACCGCTTGAATGTTATACACACACTGTCCTGTCCAATGCTGCCTGCACACCTATCAGGGAGATATCTTTGCTGTGGCCCCTTCAGAGTTCCAGGAAATGGGATTCCAAAAGGTGAAGAGTATTGCTGGGGGTCCCAAAACTGATCAGTGGTGGGACTGGACTTAAGCATCTATAACTCAGCTTGCTCCTTCCAAATTCTCATAAGTTACACGGTATTGGGAAAGTGGAAACTTAAAACTATGCTAGGAGCTTCCTGCTTATCCATATTTGATTGTTTACAGGTCAGGCAGGCCCCTCTCCCACCGTATTCTAACAGCTTTTCCCACTTGCATGAAATCCCTGGTTTAAACTAGCCTACTAACAGTCAGCACTGCCACTATAGTCTGATGGCATGCACTGTCTATAAAGTCTGTGTAAGCCCGTTGTTCAGTGCTCAGAGCTGGAAGTATTAACTCCTCTGGGAGCGCCAGTGTAATAAACCTGAGTTAACCAACTCTCCGAGTGTGGTGCTTGGTTTCTTGACCATCTGACTGCTTCAGCAGTATGTAGTAGAGTGGGCCCTGAGAATTAGCATTTCTGCAACTTTCCAGAGGGGGTAGATGTTTTGGTTTCTAGATCTCTACCTTCACTTACAGGCCACCCTCACTGGAGCAGCAGTACCTTCAATATTGGCAATCTAGTCCTGCCTCCATGCCTTCAGACACTCCTTTCTCTCCATCTAGAATGTTTCCTTCCCCAGTTACCTTTGAAAAATTCTCCAGGTCCATCCATAGAAGATGCATTTCTCTGATCATTTCTCTGCCTGCAACACTCCACTTCCACATTCTGTAGCTACTCCTTGTAACAATGACGTCATTGTGGGTATTGTGGGTTATACTTATGTTTGTCTTTATCTATCCCACATTCTGAGTTATTGATTTCCCAAGGGAATGACCTTGTCTTGCTTTATCTTTTTAAGCCCAGCTGCAACTAGAGGCTTACAGAAATGCTTGTTCATAAAGGCATGTCTCCACACTTCTAAATTTCATGTTCCTCCATAGCTCTGGCCTAACCACTGTTTCATTCTGATCTTTTGCCATTCTTTCGACTCCCTGGTGCTGCTCCAGATTTCTTTCCACTCAGTAACAGCATCAGACAAGACAGGCAGAATGACTGTATCCATAAATACAAAGTATGATTAATTATAACAATGACAAGTTTCTGTATAATTAATAAATACATTTTCAGGACCCAAGAAATATGAAATAACACTGCATTCTCAAAGCAGAGTCCAGGGAACCCTGGGTGTCCTTGAGACTGCTTCAGCTGGAATCTACAGGATCAAATCTCTTTTCATAATGCTGCTAAGCTGTTATTCGTTTTTGAGCCTTTTCCAATGGGTAAAGTGGAATTTTCCAGAGACAATTAAACTGTGATATTGTGGCAAACTAAATTAAGAAACAGATATGATTTCCCAGCTCTCTCACTTTACACCATACATCAAAGGGTGTTACAAAAATGTAAAACAATGCCATTCCTTCAACTAACTTTCATCTGTTTTGTATAGATTTTTTCATAAAATATGTTATTCATGTTAATATGCAATGGTTTTATTACTGTCATCCTTAAATGAATAAATAATATTTTAATTTCTCATTTTCAATTTTAATACAGTAAATATTGATATATATAACCCACATAAGCAAGAGCTCTTTGAGATTCTCAATAAATTGTTAGAATGCAAAGGGGTCCAGAGAACAAAAAGGTTTAAAGACTGGTTAACTTGATGGTACACAGTAAAATGAAGTAAAAAAAAATTCTCAACATATCTTCGGTTATTGTGGTGTCAGTCTTCACTCTTAACAATGATTTTATGTTTTGTTTTGTTTTTTTCCTCTTAATGATAGGAAAGGTACCACAGATTTCAAATTTAGTCAGGGAAGCACAGAAGACTTTTGTAATCCAGGCAAAACATCAGATATTTCCACTAACCATTTCTATGCTTTAACGTTTAAATTTTTCCTTTTTCTTTTCTTTTTTTTTTTTTTTTAATATGGGAAAGGTATACATTCAGTTCAGTTCAGTTCATTTCAGTCGCTCAGTCATGTCCGACTCTTTGTGATCCCATGAATTGCAGAACGCCAGGCCTCCTTGTCCATCACCATCTCCTGGAGTTCACTCATACTCACGTCCATCGAGTCCGTGATGCCATCCACCCATCTCATCCTTGATCATCCCCTTCTCCTCCTGCCCCCAATCCCTCCTAGTATCAGAGTCTTTTCCAATGAGTCAATTCTTTGCATGAGGTGGCCAAAGTACTGGAGCTTCAGCTTTAGAATCATTCCTTCCAAAGAAATCCCAGCGTTGATCTCCTTCACAATGGACTGGTTGGATCTCCTTGCAGTCCAAGGGACTCTCAAGAGTCTTCTCCAACACCACAGTTCAAACGCATCAATTCTTCCGTGCTCAGCCTTCTTCACAGTCCAAATCTCACATCCATACATGACCACAGGAAAAACCATAGCCTTGACTAAACGGACATTAGTCGGCAAAGTAATGTCTCTGCTTTTTATTTATTTGTTTATTTATTTATTTATTTATACTTTATTTTACTTTACAGTACTCTATTGGTTTTGCCATACATTGACTTGAATCCACCACGGGTGTACATGCATTCCCAAACATGATCCCACCTCCTACTATCTAGGTTGGTCATAACTTTTCTTCCAAGGAGTAAGTGTCTTTTAATTTCATGGTTGCAGTCACCATCTGCAGTGATTTTGGAGTCCAAAAAAATAAAGTCTGACACTGTTTCTGTTTCCCCATCTATTTCCAATGAAGTGATGGGACCAGATGCTATGATCTTCGTTTTCTGAATGTTGAGCTTTAAGCCAACGTTTTCGCTCTTCCCTTTCACTTTGATCAAGAGGCTTTTTAGCTCCTCTTCACTTTCTGCCATAAGGGTGGTGTCATCTGCATATCTGAGATTATTTATATTTCTCCAGGCAATCTTGATTCCCACTTGTGTTTCTTCCAGTCCAGCGTTTCTCATGATGCACTCTGCATAGAATTTAAATAAGCAGGGTGACAATATACATCCTTGACGTACTCCTTTTCCTATTTGGAACCAGTCTATTGTTCCATGTCCAATTCTAAGTGTTGCTTCCTGACCTGCATGCAGATTTCTCAAGAGGCAGGTTAGGTGGTCTGGTATTCCCGTCTCTTTCAGAATTTTCCACAGTTTATTGTGATCCACACAGTCAAAGGCTTTGGCGTACTCCATAAAGCAGAAATAGATGATTTTCTGGAACTCTCTTGCTTTTACCATGATCCAGCAGATATTGGCAATTTGATCTCTGGTTCCTCTGCCTTTTCTAAAACCTGCTTGAACATCAGGGAGACATTAATAAATGGAATGTGTGTGTGTGTGTGTGTGTGTGTGTGTACCTCAGTCATGTCCAACTTTTTGCAACCTCATGGGCTGTAACCCACCAGGCTCCTCTCTCTCTTGGATTACCCAGTAAAGAATACTGCAGTGGGTTGTAATTGCCTCTGCAGGGAATATTTCCCACCCAGGGGTCAAACCCAGACCTCCCACATCGACAGGCTGGTTCTTTACCACTGAGCCACCAGGGACGATACCCAACATATGATTTAGAGGGAACTCAATTCAACCTAGCACAATAGACAATTGCACAAGTTAGAGAAATTATACTGAAAAGAAGTATGACTTAAAATCATGGAGCTCAAGTCAAAGCAGCTAATTCCATATTTCAGTTTATGATAAGAAAGAGCTCAGGAGGTTATCAGGCCAACATTTTAAGTTTCTTTATTGTATTGTTGCTCTCTGTCAACATATGCTTGGAAATGTGACTTGAGAAACTGGGTCTTCTGCTCTTAAGTTTCTTCTGGACCTCTCAGAGGCTAGGGATCCCCACTGGGCTGGGGGAACAAATTCACATTCTTTTAAGTCAGTCCATTCTTGTTTAGATGATGCAGGTGGGGAGAATAATCTAGACCTACACGTTTTAGAACATATTCCAATATCATTGTGCCAGAACTCTTGGATAGAAGGGATACAGAGGAAAAGAAAGAAGAAGAAAAGTTGAGTCTTCTGAAATGCTAAAACCTTCTAAACTTGGGACCTAAAGGCTGGTTAAAGATGCAGCTTGCAGTGATGACAATCATTACTAGGAATGAAATGAGTTTGGTCAGTGAATTTGGGGAAGGAGATCTTGTAAAGAAAGACAAACAAGGGCAAAACCACTGCCAAACTCTTGTGGTGAGTTGAGCCAGGAAAACAGTTGGAAGTTAACCAAAGGGAGCCAAAAGACTGAGAACCTCTGAGTCCAGGATTCACCACTGCATGTGGCCTCAGTGACAAGAAAACCACACCCATGGGCAAAAGCTGCGCTTACCGAATCCAGCCTCATATATCCTATAGGTACATAGAAATTCCCTTGTGGCTCAGCTGGTAAAGAATCCACCTACAATAGGGGAAATCTGGGTTCAACTGGTTTGGAAGATCCCCTGGAGAAGGGAAAGCTACCCACCACAGTATTCTGGCCTGGAGAATTCCATGGACTGTATAGTCCATGGGGTCACAAAGAGTTAAGACACAACTGAATGACTTTTGCTCTCACTTTATGTTGCTGCTAAGCCACTTCAGTCATGTCCGAGTCTATGCGATCACATAGACGACCTCCTACCAGGTCCTCTGTACTTGGGATTTTTCAGGCAAGAACATTGGAGTGGGTTGCCATTTCCTTCTCCAATGCATGAAAGTGAAAAGTGAAAGTGAAGTTACTGATTCGTGTCCGACTCTTAGTGACCTCAAGGACTGCAGCCTACCAGGCTTCTCCGTCCATGGGATTTTCCAGGCAAGAGTACTGGTGTGGGATGCCATTGCCTTCTCCACTTTCATACTATAGGTACACATTAAGGAGCTTTAAACAGTGCCCATTTATTATTATGCACAACTGTCCAGAGCTGGCCTAGCTTCCAAGGCTTCACTGACAGTGTCAACATCTGTGGTCTTCCAAATTGCTTTGTTGCCAGTGTTGACATGTAATCTTAGCAGTTCCTTTTGCAAAAAGTGTAGTCAGCTGTCTCCCTCTTGATGCAGATCACCTTATGCATTTTTCACGGAATGCACCTCCATAGCAGATATCAAAAGACCATTCTGCCAATTAAGGGAGACTTCATTGTCAGTCCGTTTGTCTTTCCAGCCTCTTTTGGTGTGCCAGGAACACCCAGCACACGTTTCCCAGGGCACACATAGATCTCCTCTCTGATAGACTGGCAACACTTTCTGCTCTAGTATTTCATCCATTCATCCTGGCTGGGCCTTTAAGGCCAAGCTCGGAACACATCTTGATCGGAGTTCCCGTGGATTGTCCCCATGAGACTGAGTCTCATGTCATCAAAGTTAATCTTCCTCGGGCCTACACATGCACCCCATGGCAAGCACCCTCAGTCCCAGGTGCTCTGTGCTCCTTGAACATAGGACACCAAGGCCTACAGAGTCCTAAGGAGGTGACCAGCCCTTAGTGCTCAACAAGGGCAGTTGTGTCCCTGTCACCACCACCTATATCAGGATACCTCAACTCCAGCACTGACCCTTTCTCTCTATGTGCCCAGATGGTAACACTTGTGCTGGTCCTGCCAAACAGAGAAGCCACCCCAAGCTGTGAATGAACAGGCCAACAACAAAGAGCCCCCATCTTGCCGGGGTCCAGCCCCAGTGGATCCAGGGTGATTTGAAGGTGAGAATGTAGTCAGCGTCCTTGGAAAAATACATATTTAATTACAGATATATAGAGAGATTAGAAATGGATAGTGTAGAAGGAAGATTAGTGGAGAAAAAGAGGCTGAATAACTTGGTCTACGTGGAATAGCATCCATGCCCCAGATGGGAATTCAGCCAGAAAAACGAGGAGCAAGAAAGAACGACATGGGGGTATCAGTCTTTCTGGAAACTGATACGATTGCTTTATTTTGGGGTTTGCTTATATACCTTTTGTTAAAAATAGGGATGAATACAGAGTCACGTGGGGGTCAGCAGTCCTGACCTTTATTAAAATTAGGTGCTTCACATAAATGTAAAAAAAGAGGTCTTAGGAATATTACATCATCTTCTGGCCATGAGACCCGCTGACATTTTATGATCCTTTCTTTCTGATAACCAAAAAAACTTATTTTTTCCAAGGGTTTTTTGTTTTGTTTTGTTTTGTTTTTAAGAAAAAAAAACCAGGCACCACCCTCCAAATAAAGTTACATTCGTATAGGGTGAGGGTGTAGTGAGTTACAATCAAGAAAGGAATCTATTTAACCCAAGGTTAACATAATTAATCTTAAAGGTTGATACTTATTTTTCCTATAGGCTTAAAGGTTAATACTTATTTCTCCTATATGTTAGCTATATTCATTATAAGGGCAGGGAACATGGAAATTTACCAGAAAACATCAGCCCAGTAAACGAAAATCCTTTCACCAATGCTCCCCTTAAGATCTATTTAGTCTTAAGATAGTCATAAAGTTACATTTTTACATAGCAAGGACACAGTGATTTCTAACAAAGCATAGTGATCTATTACAAAAGAGAAAATCCATTAACTCAAAAAGTTTAGTATTGCTAACACCAAAAACTACTATATTTCCTTTTCTATATTCCAAATACATTGATTAATATATTCCAAGGTGCCTAAGGATATGGAGGCTTAGAGGCAATCATTGACTCAACAATGAGAAAAGCCCTATGCTAATTAAGACTCTCAAAATACTCCAAAACTCTCTGTGCTGTTTATGATTAAGAGGTAGTAAACAATCATGTGTGTAGTGGCAGGAGTATGGATAATCCTGTCACACAAGCTAGTCTGTCAGCAGAGAGGTTTGACCTGAGACATCCTTGTCCCACTCAGGGGAGGGAATAAGCAGCAATTATTGACACAACAAATGAAAAACCCTTCACCAATATAATTCCTATACAACCTACTATACTAATGATTTCTAACTCCCCAAAAGAATTTGCCTTTAGTAAATGCCTCTCAGGTTGGGAGGCTGTAAGCAATCACATGTGGCCAAATGAACCTATACAGGCAGGCTAGATAACTTTCAGAGGAGTCCGTAAGCTGAAACACTCTTGTCATGCACAGGAATTTTTATTACCTTGGAGCTGCACGTTTACTCCTTCTCCGAGAGAAATGGTTACGGGGAAGAGCCCCCGGTAAAGTCAGAGGTGTAGGTGAGAGCATAAAACAGACTCTGGCTTTGGGGTTAGATGCTCGGGAACAGGGGGTTTCCTGGGCTTGATCACACCTTTGTGTATGCCAAGCCTCCTTTCTCATGACTTTTGCCATGGGCGGAGTTCCTCACACTGGCCCCCGGCACCATCTCTTAGAAAGAATGCACTGAGTGTGGAGTCCCTTGCTGGTAAACAAAGAAAGAAAAGGACCCCAAGGATGTGTCCTTGATCTCTCCTCTGAGCAGGCATATCCTATGGCTTCCATCACTGGATCTACTGGGAAACACCTGCAGGGCAGGCAAGATATTGCCTCCCTCCCTCTATCCAGGCCATTCTGGCCCTCCAAGAATTCCTCCTGGGAGGACTGAGGGATGACCAGAGACCAGCATTAGCAAGAACTTTCCCACAGTCAAAGCCCAGTGCCCTGAGGTCTGAGAGGCCTGCCCTGCATCCCCAGGTACCAACGATCTTTGTCCCTTCCCTCGTGTGGCTCAATTGTTCCCTAACGTGCTCCTGGGCATGCCCCTTTCAGAACATCCCAGAATCCACTTAGGCCACTCTACCTATCAGCCATCAGTCACCCTCTGGTCTCTCTAAATCAGCAGATTGGTCTGGCATGGTTTGAAGAGAGACAACCAAAGGGGAGGAAGAGAAATGCATACCTCCCACCCCTCTCAGGAGCCCTTTCTCACATGGCTAGAACACTTCTTCATCCATTCCCAGAGCAACTTCTCTGGGAGGAGTCAGGACCCAACCCTGGGCCAATTCCTTGCCAATCAAACCCCAGGGGTGCAGAGACACAAATGGATACACATGTGTCCCAGCCCATGGCCACAAGGGAAGGGGTATGGTAAGAGAATTGATTGACTGGACAATCCTGCCCTTCCTTCAGTGCCATCTTAACCTCAGAGAAACTCTCCAATAGGAACATGCCAAATGAGTTGCCTAGAACATTTGCACAATAGTCTTCAGAGTAGGGTGGTGGAGGGCAAAAGCAGGAAGGCTGAACCAGCCCAGGCAACACGGACATCTGGGAGTTAGCTCCAGCTGCTCCTGTCATTTGGTAACGGGCAATGGTTAGGCAGGAAAGTGGTCGAGAGTGATGTTACTGTGTTGTTATCTTTGTTAGTGCACGGGGTGCTGCATGCAGCCTTTCCCCTGTGACCTTGAGTACTGGCCTTGGGGGCTGCTTCCAAGTTCTGTACAAATGTGACGAGAGGATGCATACAAGGAAGGGCTGTTTGGCACATGTGTAGGGTGAACAGGGAGAAGCAGTGACCACCAGTGTGGTTCACATCTGCTTTTGTGTACACTGTTGTGTGTTGACTCAGGAGCTGTGATGACCTTCAGCATAAAGAAATCACCTGTTTTTAACTTGAGATAGAGTTTTCATTCCACACATGTCACTTTTTGGAAGTGGGCAACTCAGGAGGTGTTTAGCACATTCACGGTGCTGTGTAGCCTCCCTTATGTCCAACTACAGGATATTTTCCTTCCCTCAAACAAGACCTCATCAGCATTAGGCAGTTCCCCTAAATCCCTGCCAGGCCCTGCTAACCACTTATCTTTCAAATTCTGGACATTTCATATTAATGGAATCAAACAATACGCTGCATTTTTCGCATGGCATCTTTCACAATGTTTTTAAGTTTCACCCATATTGTAGCATATATTGGTACTTTTTGTTTATTTATTTTCTATATGTATTGCTATTCACATTTTATTCTGTTATTATTTTTAATTTATTTATTTTAAATGGAGGCTAATTACTTTATAATATCATAGTGCTTTTGCCATACATTGACATGAATCAGCCATAGGTGTAAATATGTTCCCCATCCGGATGCCCCCTACCATCTCCCTCCCCATCTCATCCGTCTGGGTCATCCCAGTGCACCAGCCCTGAGCACCCAGTCTCATTCATCAAACCTGGACTGGTGTTCTGTTTCACATATGATAATATACATATTTCAATGCACTTCTCTCAAATCATCCCACCCTCCTTTTCTCCCACAGAGTCCAAAAAGACTCTTCTATACATCTGTGTCTCTTTTGCTGTCTCACATATAGTGTCATAGTTATCATTCTAAATTTCACATCTATGCATTAGTATACTGTATTGGTGTTTTTCTTTCTGGCTTATTTCACTCTATATAATAGTCTCCAGTTTCATCCATCTCATTAGAAATGACTCAAATGCATTCTTTTTATTGTGTATATGTTCCACAACTTTCTTATCCATTTGTCTCCTGATGGACATCTAGGTTGCTTCCATGTCCTGGCTATTATAAATAGTGCTGTGATTAATGTTGGGGTACATGTGTCTCTTTCAATTCTTGTTTCCTTGATGTGTATGCCCAGCAGTGGAGTTGAGAAGTCATACGGCAGTGGTATTTCCAGTTTTTAAGGAATCTACACACTATTCTCCATAGTCGCTGTACTAGTTTGCATTCCCACAAACAGTGTAAGAGGGTTCCCTTTTCTCCACACCCACTCTAACATTCATAGTTTGTATGCATTTGGAGAAAGCCATTCTGACTGGCGTGAAATAGTACCTCATTGTGGTTTTGATTTGCATTTCTCTGATAATGAGTGATTTTAAACATCTTTTCATGTGCTTGTTATCCATCCATATGTCTTCTTTGGAGAAATGTCTGTGTAGTTATTTGGCACATTTTTTTGATTGGTCATTTATTTTTCTGGGATTGAGCTGCAGGAGTTGCTTGTATATTTTTCAGATTAATTCTTTGTCAGTTGTTTTGTTTGCTATTAGTTTCTCCCATTCTGAAGGCTGTCTTTCCACTTTGCTTATAGTCTCCTTCATTGTGCAAAATCTTTGAAGTTTAAGTGCCATTTGTTTATTTTTGCTTTTATTTCCATTATTCTAGGATGTGGGTCATAGAGGATACTGCTCTGATTTATGTTGAAGAGTGTTTTGCCTATGATTTCCTCTTGGAGTTTTACAGTTTCTGGCCTTATATTAAGATATTTGATCAATTTTTAGTTTATTTTTGTGTGTGGTGTTAGAAAGCGTTTTCAGTTCATTTCAGCTGCTCAGTCGTGTCCAACTCTTTGCGACCTCATTAATCGCAGCACACCAGGCCTCCCTGTCTATCACCAACTCCCGGAATTCACTCAGACTCACGTCCATCGAGTCAGTGATGCCATCCAGCCATCTTATCCTCGGCCATCACCTTCTCCTTCTGCCCCTAGTCCCTCCAAGCATCAGAGTCTTTTCCAATGACTCAAGTCTTTGCATGATGTGGCCAAAGTACTGGAATTTCAGCTTTAGGATCATTCCTTCCAGAGAAATCCCAGGGTTGATCTCCTTCAGAATGGATTGGTTGGATCTCCTTGCAGTCCAAGGGACTCTCAAGAGTCTTTTCCAACACCACAGTTCAAAAGCATCAATTCTTCAGTGCTCTGCCTTCTTCGCAGTCCAACTGTCACATCCATACATGACCACAGGAAAAACCATAGCCTTGACTAGACGGACCTTATTTGGCAAAGTAATATGCTATCTATGTTGGTCATAACTTTTCTTCCAAGAAGTAAGCATCTTTTAATGTCATGGCTGCAATCACTATCTGCAGTAATTTTGGAGCCCCCCAAAAATAAAGCCTCACATCTATTTCCCATGAAGTGATGGGGCCAGATGCCATGATCTTCATTTTCTGAATGTTGAGCTTTAAGCCAACTTTTTCACTCTCCACTTTCACTTTCAGGAAGAGGCTTTTTAGTTCCTCTTCACTTTCTGCCATTTTTCAAGTAGTTGATCAGTCTTCCCAATGCCACTTGTTAAAGAGATTGTCTTTTCTCCATTGTTTATTCTTGCCTCCTTTGTCAAAGATGAGGTGCCCAAAGGTGCATGGATTTATCTCTGGGCTTTCTATTTTGTTCCTTTGATCTATAGTCCTGTCTTTGTGCCAGAACCATACTGTCTTGATGACTGTGGCTTTGTAGTAGAGCCTGAAGTCAGGCAGGTTGATTCCTCCAGTTCCATTCTTCTATCTCAAGATTGCTTTGGCTACTCGAGGTATTTTTATTTCCATACAACCTGTGAAATTTTCTGTTCTAGTTCTTTGAAAATTACTGTTGTTAGCTCGATAGGGATTGTATTGAATCTTTAGATTGCTTTGGGTATTATGCTCATTTTCACTATATTGAGTCTTCCAACCCATGAACATGTTTTATTTATCCATCTATTAGTGTCTTCTTTGATTTATTTCATCAGTGTTTTATAGTGTCCTATATGGGTCGTTTCTTTAAGTAGATATATTATTAAGTATTTTATTCTTTTCATTGAAATTTTAATTTTAATTAGATCCCATTTGTTTATTTTTGCTTTATTTCCAGAGTTCTGGGAGGTGGATAATAGAAGATCCTGCTGTGATTTATGTCTGAGAGTGTTTTGCCTATGTTCTCCTCAGGAGTTTTATAGTTTCTGGTCTTACATTTAGATCTTTAATCCATTTTGCATTTATTTTTGTGTATGGTGTAAGGAAGTGATCTAGTTTCATTCTTTTACAAGTGGTTGACCAGTTTTCCCAGCACCACTTCTTAAAGAGATTGTCTTTACTCCATTGTATATTCTTGCCTCCTTTGTCAAAGATAATGTGTCCATCTGTGTGTGGATTTATCTCTGGGCTTTCTATTTTGTCCCATTGATCTATATTTCTGTCTTTGTGCCAGTACCATACTGTCTTGATGACTGTGGCTTTGTAGTAGAGCCTGAAGTCAGGCAAGTTGATTCCTCCAGTTCCATTCTTCTTTCTCAAGATTGCTTTGGCTATTCGAGGTTTTTTGTATTTCCATACAAATCTTGAAATTATTTGTTCTAGTTCTGTGAAAAATATGGCTGGGTAGCTTAATAGGGATTGTGTTGAATTTGTAAATTGCTTTGGGTAGTTTACTCATTTTCACTATGTTGATTCTTCCAATCCATGAACATGGTATATTTCTCCATCTATTAGTGTCCTTTTTGATTTCTTTTCAAGAATTTAAAAGACACTTGTTTCTTGCAGGAAAAGCTATGACACACCTAGACAGCATATGAAACCAGAGACATCCCTCTGCTGGCAAAAGTCAAGGTATGGTTTTTCCAATAGCTGTGCGTGGATGTGGGATCTGAACAATAAAGAAGGTGGAATGCCAAATAATTGATGTTTTAGAACTGTAGTTCTGGAGAAGACTCTTGAGTCCCTTGAACTGCAAAGGGATCAAAGCAGTCAGTCCTAAAGGAAATCAGCACTGACTACTCATTGGAAGGATTGATGCTGAAGCTACAATACTTTGGCCACCTGATGCAAAGAGCCAAATCATTAGAAAAGACTATTGCTGAGTAAGATTGTAAGCAGGTGCGGATGGGTGTGACAGAGAATAAGACGGTTGACTGCTGGCATAACTGTCTCAATGGGCATGAATTTGAGCAAATTCCAGGAGATAGTGAAGGACAGGGAAGCCTGGTTTCAAAGAGGTGGACATGACTGTGCGACTGAGAAACATCAATCATGGGTAAATAAAGAAGCATCTGAAGTATGTCACACCACTTAAACACTGGATGTTGATAAACTACTGTATGTGTTTGAAACAGGATAGTTGAGGAAGCACTTGTGCATTAGTCAGCACTAAAAGAACGGATGTGTGTATTAACCCAGGGTAGTTAAGGAAGCACTGTAGTATGTCACAGCACTGATAGAATAAATGGTGATAAAACAGTTGTTAAGTTTCACCTCTGGGGATCAAACAAGTGCCTACTATGTGCCACAAGTTATGGCCCTGAAACCTTGGCTAATGATAAAATGCTGGGAATGTTCAACTGATGTGGACTATTAAGCACTTGAAGCATATCACTGTACTGAATATTGGATCATGATACACTAATAAGTATGTTTTATAGGAGAAGATGAAGCACATGAAGCATATTACAGCACTGAAGCACTGAAGGGTGATAAACTCCAAGGAGTGATGGGCCAGGATTGACAAAGAAGCATATGCAGTGATTCACAGTACTGAAATATAGATATTGAAAAACTATTCAGTATCTGACACCAGGTGGACAAAGAAGCATTCGGAGCATGTCCTGTGTCAAGGCACTGAGCACTGCATGGTGATAAACTACAGAGTGTGTTTTTCCAGAGAGTGGATGTATAGGCACTTGAATTACATCAAAGCACTGGAATACTGACTTTAGTAAAGTACTGGATGTATTTTTCCAGTATGGATGATAAAGCAGTTTGTGTCACAGCTTGGAAGTGCTGGATGGTGATAAACTACTGGTGTGTTTGATAAAGATGTGCTTGAACTTGTGACAGCAGTGAAAAGCAGGAAGTGATAAGCTGGTGAGGCTATTTTACCTGGGGTGGAGAAAGATGCAGCTGAACGTCCTCTCTGAAGTGTGGATAATAAGCTACTTAGTATGTTTGACCTGAGGTGGATGGAGAAACACTGAAATCATATCACAGCAGTGAAACACTGGATGGAGATACACAACTGGATGTGTTTGACCCACGGTGCATGAAGAATAACTCGAGGTGTCACGGCACTGAAACAGTAGATGATGATAATCTATTGGATACATTCAATGAGTAATCAATGAAGAAGCACATGGAATGGCACTACATTGTGATAAACACCTGCTTGTATTTGACCAGTGTGGATGAAGAAGTTCTTGAAGCATGTCCAATCTTTGCAACCCTGGATGCTGATATGTTCCCATCAAACAATGTGTCTTTTTGATATGAGGTGTAAAAGCAGGCACTTATAGCATGTCACAGGGCCTCTCCTGGTGGTCCAGCAGTTAAGCATCCACCTTGTAGTGTAAGGGATGAAGGTTCAATCCCTGATTGGGAAACTTACATCCCAAATGCTACAGAGTAACTAAACCTGCATAGCTGCAAATACTGAAGTTCTCACACTCCAGGGACTTCAGGCCATGGTTAGAGTTGGCTTGTCTCAAGGACTATCTTACGTGACACAACTAAGACCCAACACAGCCAACTACATAAATTAAGAAGAAACACATCACAGGTGAAAGACTGGTGACAAACTGCTGAGTGTGCTTTACCTGGAGAAAATGAAGAAACGCTTGAATCATCTCTCTGCACTGAAACATGGGCTAGTGGTAAGCTACTGGGTATGTTTGACATGGGGTGCATGAAGACTTGTGGGATGTTCCACAGTTAAAACATTGGATGATGATAATCTACTGAGTGTATTAGACCTGGAGTGGATAGACGCATTTCACAAAATGAAACACTAAGGGTGGTAAACTACTGTGCGTGTTTGACCAGGGGAGGATGAAGAAACACTTAACCTGTCACAGCACTGAATACTAGATATGTTTTTCCTGGAGTGAGTTGAACAAGCACTCGAAACAGGTTACAGAACTGAAAGAAACACTGGATGGTGGTAAACGACACAGAGTTATGACCAGAGATGAAGAAGCAATGGAAACATCTCATGACAGTGAAACACTAGCTGATGATAAACAGTATTATCAGTGGCAAGATGCCTGCTCCAGAGTTCAGGTTCAAGATGCAGCATGTTTGCACTAGAATGCAGGCTTAATAAGTTCGTGATGCCTCCCCTAAAGTGCAAATTCAGCAGTTATCACAGCCTACGCGGGATTGTGATGTCAGAAGGGGTAAAATGAGAGCTGGAGACTGCAAGCTCAGAATGTGCATGATGTGCACTAGAATGAGGGCTCATTGGTGGCTGATGCATGCATTAGATTGCAATTTCAGAAGTTGTTACATGAGTATCCTATATCACCCATGTTACAAAACCTCACACTGGTCTTCTATTTTTTACATATGTTACCGTACACATTTAAATGCGCTTTTCTCAAATCATCGCACCTTCACCTTCTCCCACTGAGTCAAACGTCTATTCTTGAGATCTTTGTCTCTTCTCCTTGCCTGCGTATAGCCCATCTTTCTAAATTCCACATATGTGAGTTAATATACAGTTTTGTCTCTCTCTTTCTTAGTTCCTTCATTCTGTGTAATAGGTTTCATGCTCTTCCCACTCATTAGAACTGACTCAAATGCATGACTTCTTATAACTGAGTAAAATTTCATATGTATATGTAGCAAAACTTTCTTAACCGTTCATCTGCTGATGGACCTCCTGGTCACTTTCACATCCTAGATATTGCAAACAGTGCTTCAATAAACATTGGAGTACTGTGTTTCTTACCATTCTAGTTTCCTTGAAGTTAATGCCTAAGAGTGGGATCGCTGGGTCCTATGGTATTTCTCTTTCCAACTTTCTAAGAAGTCTCCATAATGGTTGTACCAGTTTGCATTCCCATCAACAGTGTAAAAATGTTCCCTTTTCTCCACACCCTCTCCAGCAATTATATTGTAGACATTTTAATGATGGCCAATCTGACCAGTGTGAAATGATACCTCAATGTGGTTTTGATTTGCATTTCTCTTATAATGAGTGATGCTGAGCAACGTTTCTGTGTCTCTTAGTAATCTGTATATCTTCTTTGCAGAGGGCCTTTACCAATGTTTTGATTGGTGGTTTGTTTTACTGAGTAGTATTTGTAGCTGAGTATTGAGATGCATGAGCAGCTTGCATATTTTGGAGACGAATTTTTTGTTAGTTTTTCAGTTGCTATTCAGTTCAGTCGCTCAGTCGTGTCCGACTCTTTGCGACGCCATGAATTGCAGCACGCCAGACCTTACTGTCCATCGCCAACTCCCAGAGTTCACTCAGAGTTGCTATTATTTTCTCCCAATTCTGAAGCTACATATTCACTATAATTATAGTTTCCTTCATTGTACAAAAACTATAGAGTTAAATTAGGTTCCTTTTTTAAAAACTTATTTTTATTTCCTTAGGCAATGGGCCATAGAGGTTCTTGCTGTGACTTATTTTGTGGTGGTTATACTTATATTTTACTCTGTGGGTGGTATATTTTCTGGTCTTACATTTACAGCTATAATCCATTTTGAGTTTATTTTTGAACATGATGTTAGATAGCATTCTAGCTTCTACACATAGCTGTCCAGTTTTCCCAGTAACACCTTTTGAAGAAAATGTCTTTTTCTGTTGCACATTTTTGCCTGCATCGTCAAAGATAATGGGTGCATGAATCTATCATTGGACTTCATAATTTTTTCCATTGATCTATATTTCTATGTTTGTGCAAGTTTCATACTCTCTTGATATCTTTGTAGTGTAGTCTGAAGTTAGAAAATTTGACTCCTCTAGTTCCATTCTTCTTTCTCAAAACTGCTTTGGCTCTTCGAGGTCTTATGTGTTTCCATGCAAATTGTAAAATAATTTGTTCTAGTTTATGAAAAATACTGTTGGTAGTTTGGGAGGTATTATATTGAATCTATTGATTGTTTTGGCTGGTATATTCATTTTAACTCTATCAGTTAGTCCAATCCAAGAACATGATATCTTTCTCCATCTATATGTGTTTTGATTTCTTTCCTCAGTGCTTTCTTTTATCCTTCTGGGAAAGTGAAAGTTGCTCAGTCACGTCTAACTCTTTGCAATCCCATGGACTATACAGTGTATGGAATTTGATATTCTCCACGCCAGAATACTGGAATGGGTAGCTTTACCTTCTCCAGAGGATCTTCCCAACCCAGTGATCAAACACAGGTCTCACACATTGCAGAAGGATTTGTCACCAGCTGGGGCCACAAGGGAAATCCAAGAACACTATAGTGGGTAGCCTATCCCTTCTCCAGGGGGTCTTCCTGACCCAGGAATCAAACAGGAGTCTCCTGCATTGCAGGCAGCTTCTTTACCAATTGAGCCATCAGGGAAGTCCTTTGTCTCTTTATGCAAACTTATTTCTAGTTATTTTATTCCTTTCATTGCAATGGTGAACAGGATTGTTCCTGAATTTCTCTTTCTGATTTTTCATTGCGAATGTGTAGGACTATAAGGGTTTCTGTGTATCAATTTTATACCCTACACATTTACTGTATTCATTGATTAACTCCAATAATTTTCTGGTGGCATCTCTTGGGTTTTCTTTGCAAAGGGTTATATCATGTGCAAATAGACATTTATACCTCTTCTTTTCAAATGAGGATTCTTCTCATATCTTTTTCTTCTTTGAAAACTGTGGCTAGAATTCCCAGAATGAGTAGTGATGAGTGTGGGCACATTGTCGTAATGCTGATTTTAAAGGAAATTTTTCAGCTTTTCATTATTGACAATAATGTTTACAATGGTTTTGTCATATTTGGCTTTCATTATGTTGAGGTATGTTCCACCTATGACTACTTTGGCAGAGTTTTTTTTTTCTTCATAAAAACTCTGAATTTTGTTGAATTCAAATTTGAATTTTGGGGGGTTTAGCCTCCAAATTATTTGTGTTTCCTCTAGTTGTTGTTGTTGTTGTTGTTGTTTTCCTGTGGTTGATATCTGATCTAACAACATTGTTATCAGAAAGTATGCTTGAAAATATTACAATTTCTTGAAGTTTATTAAGGTTAGATATGATCTAACCTTGGATGTGATCTGTCCTAAGATAATGTTCCATTTGCACTTGAGAAAAAGGAGAAAAAGGTGAAATCTATTCTTTTGAGGTGGGATGACCTGTAGATATCAACTAGCTCAAACTGGTCTAATGTATCTTCTAAAACTTGAGTTTTCCTTATTTTATTTTCTGTCTGGATTATCTGTTCATGTTATGAGTGAAGTATTAAAATCACCCAATACTATTGGTTAGTGTCTATTTCTGCTCTAATAGCTGTTGGCATTTGCCTCGTGTATTGAGGTGCTCCTACATTGGGTGCATATAGCTTCTTCTTGGATTGATACCTTGATTGTTATGTAATGCAATCTTCTTTGTCTCCTATAGTGGTCTTTAGTTAAAGTCCATTTATCTGATATGAATATTGCTCCTCCTAATTTTGCTCCCCATTTTCACAAAATAGCTTTTTCCTGGCCATCACTTTCAGGCTGTATGCGTCCCTAGTTATGAGGCAGTTTTCTTGCAGACAGTGTATGCTTGTATGGATTCACCCAGTCTTTGCCTTTTCATTGGGGCATTTAGCCCATTTCTGTTTAAGGTAGTTGTTGATAAGTATGATCTTCTTACCATTTACTATATATTTTGTGGCTTTGTTTTTATAAGCTTTTCTGTTTCCTATCTAGAGAAGATCCTTCAGCATTTGCTGAAGTGCTGGTTTGGTGGTTCTGAACACTAACTGCTTTTGTTTGTCTGTAAAGCTCTTGTTTTCTCTTTTGAATGAGAATACTCTCCTTGTTGGATAGAGTAATTTTGGCTTTAGGTTTTTGCCTTTCAGCACGTTAAGTACATCCTGCCATTCCCTTCTAAGCTGAAGAGTTTCTGTTGTAAGATCAGCTGTTATCCTTATGGGGATTCCCTTCTATGTTATTTGTTGTGGTTTCTTTGTGACCTTTAATATTTGTTAATTGTGTATATTTATTTTTTGTTTGTTTTTATTTTGATTAATGTGTGTTTTGACATGTTTTATCTTGGTTTTATCCTTATGGGACACACTGGGATTTTTCATCTCAAGTGTCTATTCTTTTTCCCATTTCAGGGAAGTTTGTAACTATTTCCTCCTCAAATATTTACTCATGACCTTTCCTTAAATCTTCTTTCTCTGAGAAACCTATGATTTAAATATGGGGGCATTTAACATTGTCCCATAGGCCTCTGAGATTATCTTCATTTCTCTCTCTCTCTCTCTTTTTTTTTTTCTTTTCTGCTTCATTTATTTCCAGTATCCTATTTTCCAGCGCACTTAGTCTTTCTTCTGCCTCAGTTACGCTACTGTTCCTGTTGTCCAGAGTAATTTCTATCTCAGTTATTTCATTGTTCATTATTGATTGACTACTCATTATTTCTTCTAGGTCCATTTAAAATACCCCTTTCATCTTCTCAATCCATGTCTGAAGTCTATTTATCTGTAGGTCCATTTGTTTCCAAGACATTGACTATTATTATGCTGAACTGTTCTTCCTGTAGACTTCCTACCTCCTCCTCTTTCATTGGTTTGTTGATTTTTATTGTGTTCCTTCATCTGCTGGATATATCTCTGCCTTTTCATGTTGTTTCGATGACCGTCTTCGAGGTCTATTTTCTGCAAATTGGAGGGCCATCATTGCTATTAATTGGGTGGTCTCCTCCAAGTGAATGTGGTGGGACCAGTGACTTGTGAAAGTTTTCTAGTTGAGATAACTTTTTGTTGTTGTTGTTACAGAAGAAGGCTATTGATCAAATTTGTTCTGAGAGTCAATGCAGTGTCCATTAGGGAATTAGGGGGCTCTATTATGGCTTTGATTCCAGATGAGCTATTTCAAATCCTCGAAGATGATGCTGTGAAAGTGATGTACTCAATATGACAAGAAATTTGAAAATCTCAGCTGTGGCTCAGTTGGAAATGGTCAGTTTTCATTCCAATCTCAAAAAAAGGCAATGCCAACGAATGCCCAAACTACCATGCAATTGCACTCATCTCACATGCTAACAAAGAAATGCTCAAAATTCTCCAAGCCATGCTTCAGCAATATGTGAACCATGAACTTCCAGATATTCAATCTTATTTTAGAAAATACAGAGGAACCAAAGATCAAATTCCCAACATCTGCTGGATCTTCAAAAAAAGCAAGCAAGTTCCAGAAAAACGTCTAGTTCTGCTTTACTGAGTATGTCAAAGTCTTTGACTGTACGGATCAAAATAAACTGTGGAAAATTCTAAAAGAGATGGTAATACCACACCACCGGATCTGCCTCTTGAGAAGCCTGTATTCAGTTAAGGAAGCAACAGTTAGAACTGGACATTGAATAACAGACTGGTTCCAAAAAGGAAAAGGAGTACCTCAAGGGTATATATTGTCACCCTGCTTATTTAACTCCTATGCAGAGAAATGTTTGGCTGGAAGAAATGCAAACTGGAATCAAGACTGCCAGGAGAAATGTCAAAAACCAGATATGTAGATGATACTACCATTACGGCAGAAACTAAAGAGGAACTTAAGAGTCTCTTGATGAAAGTGAAAGAGGAAAGTGAAGAAGTAGGCTTAAAGCTCTACGTTAGGAAAACTGAGATGGCATCCTGTCCCATCACTTCATGGCAAATAGATGGGAAAACAGCGGAAATGGTGGCAGACTGCTTTTTGTTTTTTTGTTTTTTTTTGGCGGGGGGGCGGGGGGGGGGGGAGGCTCCAAAATCACTGAAGATAGTGAATACAGCCATGAAATTAAAAGTTGCTTACTCTTTCTAAACAGCATAAAATAAGACCAGAGGCTGACTGTGGCACAGATCATGAAATCTGTATTGCCAAATTCAGACTTAAATTGAAGAAAGTAGGAAAAAACCGCTAAACCATTCAGGAATGACCTATATCAAATCCCTTATGATTATGCAGTGTAAGTGAGAAATAAATTTAAGGTACTTGATCTGATAGAATGCCTGATGAACTATGGAGGGAGGTTCATGACATTGTACAGGAGACAGGGATCAAGACCATTACCAAGAAAAAAGAAATGCAAAAAGGCAAAATGGCTGCCTGAGGAGGCCTTACAATTAGCTGTGAAATGAAGAGAAATGAAGGCAAAGGAGAGAAGTGAATATATACCTATTTGAACACAGAGTTCCAAGGAGAGATAAGAAAGCCTCCCTCAGTGATCAGTACCAAGAAATAAGGCAAAGCAATAGAATGGAGAAGACTAGAGATTTCTTCAAGAAAATTTGAGATACCAAGGGGGCATTTCATGCAAAGATGGGCACAATAAAGGACATAAATGGTATGGACCTAACAGAAGCAGTAGACATGAAGACGAAGTGGCAAAGAATACACAGAAGAACTGTACATCAAAGATCTTCACAAGCCAAATAATCATGATGATGTGATCACTCACCTACATCCAGATATCTTGGAATGTGAAGTCAAGTGGGTCTTAAGAAGCATCACTATGAACAAAGTTAGTGGAAGTGATAGAATTCCAGTTGAGCTATTTCAAATCCTAAAAGATTATGCTATGGAAGTGCTTCGCTCAATATGTCAGCAAATTTAAAATAACTAAGCAGTGGCTCAGGACTGGGAAAGGTCAGTTTTCATTCCAGTCCCAAACAAAGGCAATGCCAAAGAATGCTCAAACTACTGCACAATTGCACTCATCTCACACGCTAGTAGAGTAATGCACAAAAATATCCAAGCCATGCTTCAGCAATACATGAACCATAAACTTCCAGATGCTCAAGCTGGTTTCGGGAAAGTCAGAGGAACCAGAGATCAAATAAGTGTATGCACCACTACTTCTGATGATGCATGCAGCAACTACTGAGGATGAAATCACGAGTTTGCATTCTGCTTTTACTAGGAATTGAATTAGGACAGGTGCACTAATTAGCTTGCACTCTGGGACATACATTACAACTCTAGAGCATAAGTATCACAACCAAGTGCTTCTGCACTCTGGACCTGGCATATGGTAACGACTAAAAATGCAAGAAGCTTTTCACAATTACTGACCCCTGATTTGAAACCGCTGCTGCTGCTGCTGCTGCTGCTAAGTCACTTCAGTCATGTCCGACTCTGTGTGACCGCATAGATAGCAGCCCACCAGGCTCCCCTATCCCTGGGATTCTCGGGGCAAGAATATTGGAGTGCGTTGCCACTTCCTTCTCCAATGCATGCATGCATGCTAAGTCGCTTTAGTCTTATCCGACTCCGTGAGAACCTATGGACAGTAGCCCACGATGCCCCTCTGTCCACGGGATTCTCCAGGCAAGAATATTGGGGTGGGTTGCCATTTCCTTCTTTTATGTCAAACCACACATGCTACAAACACTGAACTTGCCGTCTGGAATACGCGCTTGTCAATACAGAGGCCGCCATCTAGAGGACGCTCGCCGAAACTGCTTAGTTTCCAATCTGGATCACTCTTTCTGCCACTATTGAGACTATTAACAAGCTTTAGAACAAGTGCATTGCTGTCACTGAGACTGCACAGTAGAGCATACATCCCATCACTCCTAAACCCGGGTTCTTTAGGGTATGGCCTGCCACTACTGAGCCTGTCCTTAAAACATGCCTGTTGTAAGGACACATACACTTCTGGTGTATTACACTCTGGATTCTGCATCCCTGCACTACTGAAATTGCCTTCCAGAGCAAGAGTTCATCACCGGCTGAACTTTCACTCTGAAGCATAAATATCACAACCATTAGCTTGTTGCTTTATAGGTAAGTCAGGCCACTACTCAACGTGAACTGTAGTTCACGTGTGCCTAAACAATTACTGGACTTGCACTCTGAAGTTTACTTCTGGACACAACTGAGCCAGCACTCCTGTAGACAGAGTGAGTTTAGACACTGGAGGTCATGGTATGCCTCTACTGAGCATGAGCTCAAATGCAGGCATCCGGGATGTGCAGCTGGGGGTACAGATCTCATGACTACAGAGTGAGCACATTTCATCATGGGTTTTGCACTGCTGAGGTTTACTCAGAAGCATATGTCCCATTATGACTGCATGTGCCTTCAAGAGCCAGTGTTCTGACACTACTGAGACTGTGCTTAGAGTAAGAATGCCTGAACTACACAACTGCACACTGAATCATGCATCCCAGCAGTATAAATCCTAGCACTACAGCACACTTGTCACTTCTGAGTCCTTACAATAAGCAGGCATGGCACGGCTAGTGAGCATGTGGTCTAGAGCATATGTGTGGCCATTACTACTTTCACACTCGGAAGCCTGTGTCTTGCCACTTGTAAGCCCAGGCCCCAAAATATTAATGTTTCAGCTACTGATTTTGCACCCTGGTACACTTCTTAATCACTGCTAAGCCTGCCTTATAGAGCATGAGTTCCACTACTACTAACCTTGCTCAGTGGCCTGTGTGCTTAAACCTGTGAGCCTACACTCTGCAGCTGAAAATTGCCAATGACTTGGCTTGCCCTCTATTGCATATTTTCCCCACTCTTCTTCCTGCACTCTAGAGCAGGTGTCCCAACTACTGAGATTGCACTCTGAAGGACCTACTCCAGAAGGCTACTTTCTAAAACACATATCCTACCCACAAGTGGGCCGTCATTCTAGATCAACTGTGTGACCACTAGTGACCTTGAATTCTGAAGAATAAAGTCACTTCCTTGAGGTATTGCTCTAGAAGGTGTGTGCAACAATTACCCAGTGCCATTTTATACCAGCCATTTTGCTGATAGTCACTCAGCACTCTAGACTGTGCAAGCTGTGAGTAGCGTACCTGTATATCTATGGATGATGTGCCACCACTACAGACCTGGTGTATACTTTATATGCCCTGTCTCAATTGATCATGCGTCACAATACACATATGCCACAACCCTTGCGCTTGCACTGTTGAGGGCTGGTCTTCCCACTACTGAGCCTGTGTGGCAGAGCAGGTATATCACATTTTCTGAATTTGATCTCTGGATATGCAACCAAAAATAAAAACCCAGCTTTCAAGAGAACATGTCCCTCTGCAGTCTGCACTCTTGAGCAAGGGCACTGCAACTCCTGAGACAACACTCTGAAGCACATGTAGAGCAGGCATGCTGCATCTGCTGAACTTAGCTCTTCAGCATGCCTCTCAACAGTGAAACACCCTTAAGGCATACCCTTGTTAATACAGACTCATGATCTAGAGCAGGCATGCTTCAAATACTGAATCTTGGCTTTAGAGAACACGTGCTTCATCTCCTGAGATTGTGCTTTTGTGGATTCTCCCCACCACTACTTAGACTGTGCTCTAGAGCGGATGTGACACAAATAGTAGGATGGCACTTTGGAGCCTGCATGCATCACCACTGCATCTCAACTCTAGCCTGGAAGTACTGAACCAGCTTAGTTGCAATCCGGAGCACACTTTCTGCCACTAGTGTGCTTGCACTTTAGAGCAGGCTGTCTGAAGCCATCCCATTGGCACTGGCAACGTGCATCCAGCCACTGCTGAATGCACACTAGAGCACAGTTCCTACCACTATTGAGCATGCTCTCTACCAGAAGATGTCTAAAACTGCTCAGTTGCATTGCGGAGCGTACCTCTTTCCACAACTGAACTTGCATTCTACAGGAAATGGTATACAAACACTGACCTTGTGCTCTAGAATTGGCACATCATACATAATTTTCTTAACATTTGAAACATATGTCTGGCCAACACTAAATCCATGCTTTAGATCAGCTGTGCTAAAATCGCTGAGCTTGCCCTCAAGAGTATATCTGAACTCACATTTTATAGCACGCCTACTATCACTGTGGATTCTGTGGTCTAAAACTCTGGTGAGATGAGAGAACAAGATGGTGGAGCTGTAAGTGGATGTGGAGTACATCTCTCCATGGATACATCAGCCATACACCTTCAGACACAGAAGAGTAATCAGAACATTACCAGAAAGTAGACAGGAGTACCTGACAAGTGGAAAAGAATATATAGAACCACGCAAAACTCAGTAGGATGAAAGAACTGGGGAAAAATCAGGAGTGTTAGTAGGACTGGATCTGCCCTGAGCGGATGAAGGTACTGAAGCTGAAGTCCAGTCCCACATTGGGTCAATTGTCTGAATCATAGAATACACATTTAAAGCTGAGAGTGAAACAGCTGATCTGTGGAAAGCTAGATGCAATGAGAATCAGAGGGTCCTTGCTGCAGCCGTACATACCCCGTACAAGGACATGTGTCCCCTGAAAGGCACAGTGGCTGGGAGCTGCAGTTTAGTGATTTTGCAGCAATTCATGGGGAGGGCTGCTGTTTACTGGGGAGAGATGGAGAGAGGGGGTGTGAAGGAGGACACTGTGGTAGGGTATGCCTGTGGAGAAAAGCCAGGCAGCCATGAAAGCAAGGCAATAACACCGAGTCACATGTAGGGAGTGGAGCGATCACCATAGCCTCTCTCTCCCTACATGCTAGCATCAGCAGTTACTACAATAGAGAGGCTAACCCATCAAATGCTGAACACACTGAAATGCAGAGCAGGACACCATCCAGCGTCCTCCTTTAAGTGCCTGATGCACCATACTAGAGTAGAATCCCACTCAGGATACTCCTTTAAGTGTCAGATGCACTGATTTACACAGTAGGACCCCAGCCAGGAAGTTCTCTCTATGTGCTGACACATTGAACAACAGAGAAGGAACCCAGGCAAGAACGCCTTCTGAATGGCTGAATAGGTGGAACTAGGGAGAAGACTGGCCAAAGAGGCTTTCTTATCACCAGATACAAGAGCTCAAAAAAAAAAAAAAAGACTCTGACAGGGCCATAACTTCTGTGGTGTAGTCAGTTTGTGTCCCTGCACCCTGCCCATTTGACACCACCTGAGTCCCTCAAAGCCAAGGAGCTGCTCCACCTTCACAGTTAACTCTCATTGGAAAAAAAAGCTGCTACAGGTTAAAAAAAAAAATCTTGCAACTGTTTGCACAGGATTGCTTCAGTCCTGTCTAACTCTGTGTGGAACACATTTCACCACTATAGAGAACAAGCTCTAAAATGCATATACTGGAACAGCTGATCTTTTCCAGTCTTGTAGCCACTGCTGAGTTTTCCAAATTTGCTTGCATATTGAGTTCAGGACTTTCATAGCACAATTTATTAGGATTTGAAATCACTCAACTGGAGTTCTGTATCTCCACTTGCTTTGTTTCTATTGATGCTTCTTGCGGCCCACTTGAATTGACACTCCAGGATGTTTGGCTCTAGGTGAGTGATTACATCATCATGATTATCTGGATCATGGAGATCTTTTCTGTATAGTTCTTCAATCTTTCCTGTATAGATTTTTGCTACCTCTTCTTAATATCTTCTGCTTCTGTTCAGTCCATACAATTTCTGTCCTTTATTGTGTCCACCTTTGCATGAAATGTTCCCTTGGTATCTCTAATTTTCTTGAAGAGATCTCTAGTCTTCCCCATTCTGTTGTTTTCCTCTATTTTTTGCACTCATCACTGAGGAAGGCTTTCTTATCGCTCTTTGCTATTCTTTGGTACACTGTATTCATATGGGTATATCTTCCCTTTTCTCCTTTGCCTCAGTTATTTGTAAGGCCTCTTCAGACAACCATTTTGCCTTTTCACATTCATTTTCTTGGGGATGGTCCTCATCACTGCCTCCTGTACAATTTAATGAACCTCCATATGTAGTTCTTCAAACACTCTATTATACCTAATCCCTTAAATATTTTCTCATGTCCACTGTACCATCATAAGGGATCTGATTTAGGTCAAACCTGAATCATCTAGTGGTCTTCCCTACTGTCTTCAACTTAAGTCTAAGTCTATAGCAAATACTGAGCTTCCACTCTGAACCTTCCTTCTTACAAGTATTTGTCCACCGTTTTAGAGCACTTTTGCTGCACCTATTTATCTTCACTCTGAAACATATGTACCGTCACTCCTGAAAGGATGCTCAAGTGCATGCATTTAACTCCTACTGAGCCTACGCTCCACAGTAGTCATGCCAATCTACTAAGCTTGCATTCTGCCGCATGCAGCTTTCACTATTTAGACTATGATACTGGGGTCATGATGCAACTACATAGTTGCAATCTCAAGCTTATCTTCTTCGACTTTCAGCTTTTATACCAGCACACGTGTTCTGCCCCTCCTAAGCCCACTTTCTTGAATAGATATGAAACAACTGTTGAGGTTGTATTCTGGAGCATGTCCCTGCTATTTCTGAATGCATTCTTTTTTATTTCTTCATATTTCTTTTTAAAAAAAAGATTTATTTTAATTGGAATAGAATTACTGTGTATTACTGTGATGGTTTTTGACATATACATCAACATGAATCAGCCACATGGATACATGTGTCCCCCTATCCTGAACACAAATCAAACCTCCCTTGTTACCCCATGGTTCTGGGTTCTTCCACAACACAAGAGTTGGATGCATCTTTCATGCATTGAACTTGCACTGGTCATCTCTTTTATATATGGTAATGTACCTGTTTCAATGCTATTTTCTCAAATCATCCCATCCTTGAACTCTCCCATTGAGTCTCAGTGTCTGTTCTTAATATGTGGATCTTTTTTACTAGCTTTCATGCAGAATCATTGTTACTGTCTTCCTAAATCCCATTTATATGCATTAATAAACAATATTTGCCTCTCTCTTTCTAACTTTTTTTTTTACTCTGAATAATAGGCTGCAGGTTGAACTGCCTCATTAAAAGTGACACAAATATATGTTTTTCTGTAGCTAAGTAATATTCTATTTAAATATATATCACAACTTCCTTATATTTTCATCTGCTGATGTGCATCTAGATTACGTCCATGTCATAGCTTTTGTAAAGAGAATTGTAATAAACATTGGGGCACATGTGTCTCTTTTGATTGTAATCCCCTCTGGATATGTGCCAAGAAGGGGGGTTGTTCAGTCATATGACAGTTCTAGTCCAAGTTTCTCAAGGAATCACCAAACTGTTCTGCATACAGGTTGTACCAGTTTGTGTTACCACTAGCAGTGTATTAGGGTTAACTTTTCTCCACAACCTCCCCAGGATTTCGTGCTTGTAGAATTTCTGGTGATGGCCACTCTTAACAGTGTGATATGACACAACCTCCCCAGGACTTCGTGCTTGTAGAATTTCTGGTGATGGCCACTCTGAACAGTGTGATATGACAACACATTAAATTTTAATTTTTGTTTCTCTAATAATGAATGATTTTAAACATATTTCATGTGTTTGTTAGCCATCTGCATGTCTTCTTTAAACAAATGTCTGTTTAGGGATTTTGCCCCCTTTTAGTCATGCTGTGAAAGTGCTTCACTCAATATGCCAGCATATTTGGAAAACTCAGCAGTGGCTATAGAACTAGAAAAGGTCAGTTTCATTCCAATCCCAAAGAAAGGCAGAGCCAAAGAATGCTCAAATCACCGCACAATTGCATCCATCTCACACACTAGTAAAGTACTGCTCCAAATTCTCCAAGCCAGGCTTCAGCAATACATGAACCATGAACTTCCAGATGTTCGAGCTGGTTTTACAAAAGGCTGAGGAACAAGAGATCAAAATGCCAACATTAGCTGGATCATTGACAAAGCAATAGAGTTCCAGAATAACATCTATTTCTGCCTTATTGACTATGCCAAAGTCGTTGACTGTGTGGATCACAATAAACTGTGGAAAATTCTGAAAGAGATGGGGATACCAGACCACCTGACCTGCCTCTTGAGAAACCTAGATGCAGGTCAGGAAGCAACAGTTCGAACAGGACATGGAACTACAGACTGGTTCCAAATAGGAAAACGAGTCCGTCAAGGCTATATATTGTCACTCTGCTTGTTTAATTTATATGCAGAGTATATCACGAGAAATACTGGGCTGGAAGAAGCACAAGCTGGAACAAAGACTGCCAGGAAAAATATCAATAACCTCAGATATGCAGATGACACCACCCTTATGGCAGAAAGTGAAGAGGAACTAAAAAGCTTCTTGATGAAACTGAAACAGGAGAGTGAAAATGTTGGCTGAAAGGTCAAAATTCAGTAAACTAAGATCATGGCATCTGGTCGCATGACTTCATGGGAAATAGATGGGGAAACAGTGGAAACAGTGTCAGATTTTATTTTGGGGGGCTCCAAAATCACTGCAGATGGTGACTGCAGCCATGAAATTGAAAGACGCTTACCCTCTGACAAGAAAGTTGTGACCATCCTAGATAGCATATTCAAAAGCAGAGACATTATTTTGCCAACAAAGTTCCATCTAGTCAAGACTATGGTTCTTCCAATAGCCTTGCTAGGATATAACAGTTGGACTGTGAAGAAAGCTGAGCACTGCAGAATTGATGCTTTTGAACTGTAGTGTTGGAAAAGACTCTTGAGAGTCCCTTGGACTGCAAGGAAGTCCAGCCAGTCCATTCTAAAGATCATTCCTGGGTGTTCTTTGGAAGAAATGATGCTAAAACTGAAACTCCAGTACTTAGGTCACGTCATATGAAGAGCTGACTCAGTGGAAAACTCTGAAGCTTGGAGGATTGGAGGCAGGAGAAGGGGACAACAGAGGATGAGATGGCTGGATGGCATCACTGACTCGATGGACATGAGTTTGCGTGAGCTCTGGGAGTTGGTGATGGACAGGGAGTCCTGGTGTGCTGCAGTTTATGGGGTTTCAAAAAGTCACACACGACTGAATTGAACTGAACTGAACTGAACTGAAGCAACTGACAAAGAATTTATCTCAAAATATACAAACAACTCCTGAACCTCAATTCCAGGAAAATAAACGACCCCATGATAAAATAGGCGAAAGGAGTAAACAAACATTTCTTCAAAGACTACATACAGATGGCTAACAAACACATGAAAAGATTCCCAACATCACTCAGTATCAGACAAATGCTAATCAAAACTATAATGAGGTACCATTTCATGCCAGTCAGAATGACTGCTATCCAAAAGTCTACAAGCAATAAATGCTGGGTGGAGAAAAGGGAACGCTCTTACACTGTTAGTGGAATTGTAAACTAGTACAGCCATTACGGAGAACACTGTGGAGATTCCTTAAAAAACAAACAAACAAACTGTAAATAGAACTGTCATACGACCCAGCAATCCCACTGCTGGCCATACACACCAAGGAAACCAGAATTGAAAGAGACACGTGTACACCAATGTTCATCACAGCACTATTTCTAATAGCGAGGGCATGGATGCAATCTAGATGTCCATCAGCAGACTAATGGATAAGAAATCTGTGGTATATATACACAATGCAATATTACTCAGTCACTAAAAATACATTTCAATCAGTTCTAGTGAGGTGGATGACATTGAAGCCTATTATACAGAGTGAAGTTAGCCAGAAAGAAAAATACCAATAGAGTAAACTAGCACATATATGTGGAATTTAGAAAGATGGTCATGATAAACCTGTACGTGAGATAGCAAAATAGACACAGATGTATAGAACAGTCTTTTGGACTCTGTGAGAGAGGGCGAGGGTGGGATGATTTGGGATAATGGCATTGAAACATGTATAATATTATTTGTCAAACGAATCACCAGACCAGTTTGATGCATGATACAGGATCCTCGGGGCTGGTGCCCTGGGATAACCATGAGGAATGGTTTGAGGAGGAGGTAGCAGGGGTTTTCAGGGTAGGGAACACGTGTACACCCGTGGCAGATCCATGTTAATGTATGGCAAAACCAATACAATATTGTAAAGCAATTAGACTACTATTAAAATAAGCAAATTTATATTATAAGTAATTAAAATTGTGCCCAACGTGAGGAAAACAACAGCATTTTTTGAACAATATCACTAAGTAAATTTGAGTTGCAATTTTGTGGGTTCAAGGTGCCCTCATAAGTATGAGCCCTAACTCTTATTACAGAAAGAATAGTGGAAAATGAGCTAGATTAAAGGAGAGCTTTTCAGCAACAAGATATGAATGTTTCATCCAGAAAGACATTAAGTAATGTAGGGCTTCCCAAACAGTTTATTAAGATCTTGGGAGTTTGCAATGAGTTTGGTCACCTAAATAAAGTTGCCTAAAATTATATTTTGACATATATACATATATACACCTGTCTATGCATGAATATGTGTATGAAAAAATGTGCAATGGCTTTTAATTTATGTTAGGTGTAATAGAAATGGGAAAAAAATAAAACCCAAATGTAGAATGATTCAAAATCTACTCGATCTTTGAATATTATGTAAGTTGAAATACTTAAAAATATGTTTTCTTGGCTGCATGTAAAACATGAGGACTCTTTTATATTACTCACCTCTCTCCTTTTCATAAATATATACCAATTTTCAAATGTTTGTCCAGTTACACGACAAAATACTGATATAGAAATATATATATATATATAATATATATAAAATAGAGAGATATGTTTTCATATCATAAACTATTGATAGCAAGCTTAGATTTTAGAAGTATTTCCAACTTCGTGCTCCATCTCAACAGGAAAGAGCCAAAGTTGTTGCTGACTCAATCACTCCAAGATCTGGGAACCCTGCAAAAGAAACTGAACCTGCACTGAGATTTTCTGTCATATTTATGATCGAGCTCTAAGTCCAAGACTTTTTTTTTTCCTTTATTGTACTAAGCAGTCCCTTCCTAAGACTGAAAAGCATGGAAATCGAGAAAGAGAGGTAGGAGATTGTAGACCTCCTCATGTTCAAAAGTAATTTTAATCAGAGAAGCTAGAAAAGACAGCAACTAAGGAAAATAATCAAGTGATAGAGAATAATAATGATTTAGCCATTAATCAAACTCAAGGGTCTTTAGTCCCTCCTCAAGGGCCATCGTGGAGAAGGAAATGGCGACCCACTCCAGTGTTCTGCCTGGAGAATCCCAGGGATGGGGGAGCCTGGTGGGCTGCCGTCTTTGGGGTCGCACAGAGTCGGACATGACTGAAGCGAATTAGCAGCAGCAGCAGCAAGGACCATCAATAACATTCTGAGCAATATCCTGTGAACAATTTTAGAGATGCTAAAGCCCAAACCAGGCTGAAATTTAAGTACGTAGTTGGAACTAGACGGTCGATGATGTGGACTCCCAATATCCCCAGGGGATATCATTAGCCGAATGTCCCAATATTGATCACAGACCCCATGTTCCACCCTCACTCAGCCATTAAAATATTTCCCCTGAAAGTATTTGGGGATTCGTGTCTTTGAAACACCAGCTGCTTAGACACCTTGCTTGGTCCTACAATAAGCACTTCCCCCCCGCCCCCCCGACTGAAACCCACAGTCAATTCATAAATTTTTGGCACAGAAGCAAGTAGACCAAGTCTGCTAGGGTAACAGTACTGAATATTAAGAATGTGTATATAGAAGGATGATAAATCAGAAATAAAGTAGATTTATTGATGTGAGTTTTCGATAACCCTGTATGCGAGGCAGCAAAAGAGACACAGATGTATAGAACAGTCTTTTGGACTCTGTGGGAGAGTGAGAAAGTGGGATGATTTGGGAGAATGGCATTGAAACATGTATAACATCATATATGAAATGAGTCGCCAGCCCAGGTTCAACGCATGATACTGGATGCTTGGGGCTGGTGCACTGGGACGACCCAGAGGGATGGTACGGGTTGGGAGAAGGGAAGGGGTTCAGGAAAGGGAACATGTGTATACCTGTGGCGGATATATGTTACTGTATGGCAAAATCAATAATGTAAAGTAATTAACCTACAATTAAATAAATTTATTAAAAAAAAAAGAAATCATTCAAAAACCTCCATACCTACATTGAAACCAAGCACCACCAAGAGCCAATAAGTTCCAGAGGAAGACATACCATGCAAATTCTCCAGCAACACAGGAACAGAGCCCGGAGCTTCAATATACAGGTTGCCCAAACAGCAAACCCATAGACATCTCAAATCTCACTACTGGACACTTCATTGCACTCCAGAGACAAGAGATGCAGCTCCACCAACCAGAACACTGACACAAGCTTCCCTAACCAGGAACCTTGACAAGCCACTCTTCCAACCCCACCCATAGGGAGGAACCTCCACAATAAAGAGGAGCCACAAACTCCCAGAAAGAGAAAGGACATCCCAAACACAAGAACAAAAAAAAAAAAACAAAAACAAACAAACTTTAGTAACGAGATTTTGCATGTTTCATGGTTTTGGTTACTATTTCTGTCAGCAGTCTGTATTTTAAGTTGATGCTGAAGTAAACACTGGATGAACATTACCCTTCAATTGCTAGGAGACCAGTGACTTTGTGATGTCACAACTAACCTTCAATTGATAGGAGACCAGTAATTTTGTGATGTCACAGCTTTTTGACTGGGAGGACCTCTGTGATGGTCCAGAGAGTTTTTCTCGGTAGGCCAGCCAAACATCATTTGAAGTTGCATTGTGTGAAACCAGACAAATGAGAAAATTATCTGAAGAAAGATTTCCCTGAGATGGCACATATTTCTTCAGAAATTCAAGATGGACCTCCTAAAGATGAATCCACTGGTTCAGAAACCTCCATTAGATCTTATTCGTTGATTATATAACTGGGGACTCAGTTTTGAGATCTATGATTGAAGAATATGCTTTTCAGGCTTTGTCTGAGGATCTTGTAATCAAAAGACCACACTACACATATTCTGTCTCTGAAACAGATGATGTGAATGATTTTCTTTCACTCACATTTCCACAAAAACTTTGGAATTTAGTTGAAAGTGATCAGTTTGAACCTATTTGGTGGGATGAGACAGGCACATGTAGAGTGATCAGTGAAGAACTCTTTAAGAAAGAAGTCTTGGAAAGAAAGGAGCCCTTCAGAATATTTGAAACCAAGAGTATGAAAAGTTTAATTCGACAGCTTAATAAAACCCGAGAAACTGTTCAAAGATTGGCTTCACTACCTGTCTTTCTGGAAGAAGAAAACAACATCTCTCTTTTGAGTAAGGTATTCCAAAATTTTCACTTATTGGCAATATGTCAGATTCAATCATGTGACCTAGAAAGCATGTTCATATATGTAGCTAAAACGGAGTTTAAACTTGAGATAACAAATTATTGAAAAGCTTTCATTTTTTTGAAGTTGAGAACAGCTGAAGGTTAGAATATTGGATGTTTAACAAACATTCCTAGCAACTTGAAACCAGATACAAGTTCTGAAGCTACTTAAAGTGGTATTTACTATATATATACAACATATTTTTAGTTGAGCATATATGTTCTAACATGTTACCTGTTAAAACTACAAACAGGTATTTTATTTGATGTTATTTAATTGCTTCCATTAAAGGAAACATAGCGATATGAAGGAATGAAATTAGTAAAGAATGAAAAATGAATATAATAGAGAAGAAAATATTGTAACAAAACAAAAACTTTATTCTCCCATATAACTACTAGGAGACTTCCAGCAGAACAGGGTATTTAAAAAACACTCTGTAAAGGGCCAAAAAAGAAATATTTTAGGCTTTGCGAATATGATCATTGGCGATTAAGTTTTCAGCCATAGCTAATAACCAAAGAAACTGGCAAGTCCCTGTTCCAACCTTAAGGACTCCGAAAATTGAATTTCACACAATTTTCACGTCAGAAAATAAAATTCTTTTCGGTTTTCTTCAGCCATTAAAAGTGTAAAGCTCTAAAATTAAAAAAAAAGAAGAAGAAGAAGAAGAAAAATTAAAGCTCATTCTCAGCTCACAATAACTGTGCAAAAACAGGGGCAGGCTGCCCTGCATTGATGGAAATGTAATTCCAAGAGGAGGGGCTTCAAGATCCACTGTACGGTCAAGTTCCTTAAGCAAAGAACTTGCTTAAGGGAGGTCACCCCTGAGGGCTGTGAGTGCTGGACACCATCACTGGATTCCCCTGGTAGACTCGGAGACCGTTCTCAGCCCTGTGCCCTGGCGACTGTGCCAACTGTTTCTTCTTTCTTCCGGTTCGGTGAGCTGAGCAATCTTGACCCACGACCCTTGAGATTCAGATTCAGCCTGACCACGCCCACAGCGGGTGTTTTTACGGGGTGGGGGGGGGGGTGAGGTCCATCGGACGCAAGCGCCCAACTCGGCCTCGCGGCCAATCAGATTGCAGGATCCGACAACTGACAGCCAATCATCGGAGGCAGCCGCACGCCTGTAGGGGGAGCTGAGGCGGCGCCCCAGTCCTGAGGAGGCCTCATTCCCTCAGGCTCGCCTCCTCAGGCTTAATCCGGGAACTGCCTAGGATAGGTGAGCGGCAGGCAGTTCTGTCACCTCCGCCAGCGGGGACCAGTAAGGACTGGAGTGTGGTTCAGCCAAAGCGGTGCCTGACGGCTAAAGGGAGGGTTTCTCGAGTCCCCAGTACAGGAGGCCTTGCTCGGCGGGGCGGCCGGTGAGGGCCCGAGGGCCCTCAGGAGGGAGCGTGCGGCAGGACCCACAGGCCTCAGGCTCCTTTCACCCTATGCCCTCTCTAGTCTGGGCGGGGTCTGCTCTCCAGCAGCTTTCCTGCCTGGGGGGTGGGACAAGCCAGCTCGCGGAAAGGGCCTCTTAGGCCCCTGGCCCCCAGCACCATCCCCAGCTCTCCTGTGGAACCTAATGTATTTACACACACACACACACACACACACACACACACACCCTGGCCCCCAGCACCATCCCCAGCTCTCCTGTGGAACCTAATGTATTTACACACACACACACACACACACACACACACACACATCTTCACGGCCCAACCGGGTTCTGCACCCAGGCACAGTCAGGCGGGTGCAGCAAAAGGAAAAAAAAAAAAAATCGATCTAGTGGCCTCTTCACTGCCCTGGTGCTTTGGTCGTTTTCCTGTTTTCTCTGCCTCTCCTCGGACTGCAGGGCTGCCCCGTCCCTGGGGGCCCCGAGATTCAGGCCTTCGGTTCGGGAAGTTGGCAGTGGAGGTTTTTGTTTGTTGGTTACTGAGAGAAGGGAGGTGGGAGGAAGAAGCTCAGGGAAAAGGAGTTCAATCACTTGCTCTGGTTGAGTGAGAGACGCCTGGTTAGCATCCGCAGGGTAGGACCAGGTAGGGCCTGGGGAGATAGAATGTTCCCAGAACAGGTGACTCACCCTGACCTTTCCCTCTGCTCGTCCCCAGGATGTGACCGTTTGCTGCCTGAGAGGTCTCAAGCGCTCAGATTTTCGGTGGGCCCCTGAGGTAAGGTGACAGACATCTTTACAATAAGGAACAAAGTTGTGGCTTTCTTACTTTCCGTTTTTCTCCTTTCATTCCTGGGCCGACACGTTGCTGTTGAGAGAGAGTATTCCTGATTGGTGATTACCTGTCCCTGATTGCATGTGCTGACTTCAGGGCAATCATGGTTTCAGGTTTGCAGCTTTCCGAGTGGCAACCTTAAAAATAGGCAGGGTGACTTGCTTTCTCCTGCCTTCTTGAAAGAAAAAAAGTAAGAGCACCATGGGCCTTAAGCTGTGTAGAGCTGACTCCTACCACTTGGTTTGGCTAAATGGGGCAATGCGCATATCCTAAGGTTTTAGCTACGAAAACAAAGCAATGCGGGTGTGGGGGTTCCCTGGTGGCCTGGTGATTAGCATTCTGGGCTTTCCTGCAGTGGTCTGGATTCAGTCTCTGGTCAGGGAACTGAGATCCCACTAGCCAAGCAGTATGGCCAAATGAATAAATGAATCAAGTGGTTCATTCAGAGAAAATGTGTTGTGATTTAACATGTTTGCGTGGGATTACTTGCTCATTTCTGTACCCTTAAGGGCTTTATTTCATGAAGTAAGTGAACTCCACTGGATGGGGGCGAGGCGCCATCTGAGTTCATTTCATGCAAGTAAACAAGATCATAGGAAGCTCTATGCCCAGCAACTTGTGCCTACAGCTGTGTTGTATACTTATCTTGCTGGTTCAGCTTTGAACTTCGCAGCATGTTTAGTTTTGGTCACAACATGTGGCTTCATAGGATATTAGTTCCCCAACCAGGGATTGAACAGAGGATCCTGACAGTGAGAGGGCTGAGTCCTAACCAAACCACTGGACTGCCAGGCAGCTCCTGTTTTTCGGTGCTTTGGTTTGTGTGTGTGTGTGTGTGTGTGTGTGTGTGTGTTTGTGTGTGTGTGTGTGTTTCTTTTTAATTTTTGCCATATTTATAGGAGAACTCCTCTGTGTGTAAGTATGATGTGAATGGTATTATAACTTGAAATGTTTGTGTTGTACATATGGTCTCAAAATTGAATAGTTTGAAAGAACTTAACACTTGTTATCTCTTGGCCTAGGATCTCTCCTGAGGTAGTAGTCAAGCTTTTGTCTGGCTTGGCAACCTCTGAAGGCTTAGCTTGTTGAATCTAAGCTCTCTCACTTGGCTGTACTCTTGAAGCCTCAGTTCCTCCTTCTGTGGGCCTCTCCAAGGGGCTTCTCTTTTGGATGCTGCTGTCTTTTCTCAGAATGAGTGATTCAGGAAAGTACTTGCACCCATGATAAAGTGCAGAGTCTTTTTTCAGATGTTACACATCTTCACTTCTGTATTTGCTTAGTCTCACAGGTCAACTTGTGATAGATTGAGAGAGAACTACACAGGGGTGGGAATATCGGAATATAAGATTCACTTGAAGGCTGGTTACCATACCCATTAATCCACCATGCCAGCCTTTTTTTTCATATGATCTCAGTTCTGTTACTGTGAGCAAATTATTTGGCTTGTGTAATCTTCTTGTGTGCTGCTGCTGCGTCTAAGCCACTTCAGTTGTGTCCGACTCTGCAATCTCATGGACAGCAGCCCACCAGGCTCCCCCTTTTCTGGGATTCTCCAGGCAAGAACACTGGAGTGGGTTGCCATTTCCTTTTCCAATGCATGAGAGTGAAAAGTGAAATTGAAGTCACTCAGTCATGTCCGACTCTTCGAAACCCCATGGACTGCGGCCTACCAGGCTCCTCTGTCCGTAGGATTTTCCAGGCAAGAGTACTGGTGTGGATTTCCATTGCCTTCTCCAGCTTGTGTGCTCTCCGGCTTGATCTACTCAGTTCTTGATCTACTCAGTTCTAGACCTACTCATTTCTTGATATTCTAGGAAGTGTCCTCTTTGTCCTGGATTGAGTTTTCTGTTTCTCTGAATGGTTCCCATCAGCAAACAGACTGACTATAATGTGACCTGTCATTAAAAATCCATCTTTTGGTGACACATCCTGCTTTTGCTGCTTTTATTTCATATTTGCTTATTATAGACTTGTGCAGAGTTGTTTATAGACTTTGTTATCTCCAGTTCTCTCATTTTCCTTTAAAGCCACTCTTGTCAAGGCCACAAGTGAAAATCAAATGTTTAACTCAGTGGTCAATATTTAGTTGTTGTTTTATTTAATTTATTGGCAGCCTTTATCAGAGTAGTTCATTTCCTCCCTGAAAAAATGTTTCACTTGTATTACAGAGTGCTTCTCTTTCCTGCTTCTCTTCCACCTACAGTTCTCCCACATACAATGTGTGACCTTTGTGTGTGGCTTTATTCAGATGTCATATTTTCTTTTTAAATATTTATTTAGTTAGTTATGTGGCATGTGGAATCTTAGTTCCCAGCCCAGGGATGGAACCTGTGGAGAGTCTTAAACACTGGATCTCCAGGAAAGTCCCCTAGTTTGTGTACTTTCAAGATTCATCCATTTCATGGCTGTATAGCAGTGAATGTTTTTGTTTTATTTTTATTTCTGAATATGGTATATGAATATGGCAAATGGCTTCCAGGCAGTCCATTTTGAGCATATACCACAGTTTGTTTATCCATTCATCAATTAATGGATAATACTTGGATGGTGTACTCTTTGTGGCTATTGTGAGTAATGTTGCTGTGAACACTGATTTTGCATGGACTGAACATTTTCAGTGTTTATGGATATATACAAAAGAGTGAAATTGCTGCATCATATAGTTACTCTATATTTAATTTTTGAGGTACTGACAAACCACTTTTCAAATAATGATTGTACCATTTTACAGAAATTACAGATTCCTATTCTTCACATCCTCTGCAGCACTTGTTATTATTCGTCATTTTGATTGAGTGTGAAGTAGTATGGGTGTGAAGTAGTATCTAAGTGAGACTGATTTACATTTTGCTAGGGGCTTCCCTGGTGGCTCAGAAGGGAAAGTGTCTGCCTGCAATGCAGGAGACCTGGAATCAATTCCTGGGTCGGGAAGATCGCCTTGAGAAGGAAATGGTAATCCACTCCAGCACTCTTGCCTGGAAAATCCCATGAACGGAGGAGCCTGATAGGCTACAGTCCATGGGGTTGCACAGAGTTGGAAATGTCTATTCAAATTATTTTCCTGGTTGTTAAATGCTTTTCTTTTTTTAATTGTTGTAGAAAACATCTAACTTAAATTTTTATCATTTTAACCATTTTTGCATGCTAAGTATTTCACACACTTTCATCAGCCTTTTGGAGAAAGAAATGGCAAGCCACTCCCGTATTCTTGCCTGGAGAATCCCATGGAGAAGGGAACCTGGTGAGCTTTAGTCCATGGGGATGCAAAGTTGGTCAAAACTGAGTGACTAACACATGTACACACACATAGTCACAGTGTTGTTTTGTTGTTGTTGTCATTGTTTTAGCTGTGCTATGCAGCTTGAATGACAGTTCCCTGGTTGAGGATCATACCCAGGCCCCTGATAGGAAACTGTGGAGTCCTAACCTCTGAACTACCAGGGAATTCCTTATCACATTGTTATGAAACAGATCTCTACACCTTTACATCTTGCAAAATTGAAACTCTGTACCCATCACCTGTCCCATTAAACAACAACTCCTCTTTTCTTCCCTGTTTCCCTAGACCATGGACTCCATCGTTCTTTTTTGTTTCCTTTCTATTGCTTGACTATGTTAGCTATTTCATACAAGTAGAAAATTACAGTATTTGTCTTTTTGTATGACTGGTTTATTTCATTTGGCATGATGCCTGAAATGATCATGCATGTTGTAGCATGTGACAGAATTTCTTTATATGGCTAAATAATATTTCATTGTATGTATATATCACATTTGATGGACATTTAGATGCTTCCACCTCTTAGTTGTTGTGATTCATGCTGCTGTGAGCACGGCTGTGCAAATATCTCAAGACCCCATGTTAACTTGTTTTGAATTTATATCCTGAAGTGGAATTGCTGAATCATGTGTCAGTTCTATTTTTTAATTTTTCGAGGAGCCTTTTCTGTAGCAGTTGCACCATTTTAAAATCTATCCATAACACACAAAGATCCAGTTTCTGTATGTGCTTGCCAACAGTTGTCCTTTCCTTTCCTTCATATGTAAACACACACATATGCACACACAATTTTTTTCATACCCTTTTCCATTATTGTTTATCACAAATTATGAATATAGTTCCTTGTGCTATACAGTATGATCTTGTTTGTCTACCTCCATAAATCCCATGTGATCATGGTATACAATCTTTTTTATATGTTGTTAGATTTTCTTTGCCAGCATTTTGTTGAGGATCCTTTCACCTGTATTCATAAGGGATATCGTGTGTGTGTGTGTGTGTGTGTGTGTGTGTGTGTGTGTGTGATGTCTCTGTCTGATATTGGTATGAGAGAAATACTGGTATCACTTTGCCTCCTATGTGGGGAAGAGACCTATGGCGTAAAGGATGAAGCATTGTTGGATTTAAGTTTAGCCAGGATTAGAGGGAGAAATTTAGGATATATCAGTGTGGAATTGGGGTGAGATTATCAAGAGAGCTCATTCCTCAATTTCCTAGGCCTGTGTTAAGTGCTTGACATTGAATTATGCTGTTTGTTAACTAGGTATAGGTAGATTATACTTTGAATTTGCTACCTATTTTCTTTGTTAACATTTATGAAATTAGAATTTGTGAATCAGTTGTAATGTGCATTTAAGATACATTTTCTTCCAATTTTACTACAAAACAAGATGCCATTGAATAGCTGATGCCTTTCCAAAAGAGCTGTTAACCTTAAGTCTAAGAAATAAGCATGTTTGTCTTTAAGATACAGAAACACATTTAAAAGTTATAAATTTGCCCATGAAGATGCAACTGGTGTGTGGTTAACTTAGAATTCTAACTTAATCTTCTTTGACTCCAAAGTCCATGTTTCTAAACGCTGTACAACAGTGCTTTTGTAAAAATACTCATCCTTTACATGTGATTTCACCTAATGATCAGTAGTGTTGGGTTTTTTTTTCTTTATTTTTTTAAATAGAAGAGATTAAAGTGAACATGGGACAAAGCTATGATTCTAGAGCCATGTAGACTTATAGTCATAGGTTTTTCAACTGTCATTGAGTCTCTTTGACACTCAGTGTCTTTGTCTGTAAGATAAGGGTGTTTATAACTACTCTAGAGTTTCGGAGATAATCAAATAGCCCATTTTTCTGTACTTAACTAATACGTAGTATGTTTATACTTAGGTGGCAGTTTGTATAAAGGAAGCACTGGGACTTGTGGCTGCACCCTCTAAGAATAAAAAAGTATTAAAGATATGGAACTACCATGTATGGTACGTGAAGAAGAACAAGAGCCAGAACTATGGAAAAGGGAGGGAGAACCCAAACAAGTAGATGATGATGATGAACTGATCTTGGAGTGGAACATGTAAAAGAAGATGCTGATGTGATCTTTGTTGGGATGACCTCAGCTTCAAAACCAGTCGTTTCAAACATACTGAACAGAGTTACCCCAGGTTCTTGTTCAAGGAGAAAAAGGTATGGTCACTTCAGGAAAGGTAACACTCACAAATTACAGCCTGTTAGTCATGTGACTCCTACATCAGAAGCAAAGACTGTCTTGCCAGTTTCTGACTCTGAATCAAGATCAACAGATAGTCCTATTATTATTGAACCTTTGGGACCAGAAAATTATTTATGGTGTGCCAATTCTAGAGGACAAGGTCAGTGTTTGTGTACCATTTCCTGTAGGATGCAAGTTCAGTTGTGGAAAGAGGTATGCTCCGCAATGCAACTGAGCAGTTTTAGACATCTTGTGGTAGAGTACATGCTCAATAGTGGTAGGAACTGTGCTCTAGTGTCCTCTGTGCCTGGGAAGAATAATGGAGTGGGTTGCCATTTCCTTCTCCAATGCGTTGCATGGAGTGGGTTGCCATTTCCTTCTCCAATGCGTTGCATGCATGCTAAGTCTCTTCACTCGTGTCTGACTTTGCAACCCTATGGACAGCACCCCTCCAGTCTTCTCTGATCACAGGATTCTCCAGGCAAGAATACTGAAGTGGGTTACCATTATCTTCTCCCATTAAAATGAATAAGTTAATTTAAAACATTAAACAAGAATAGCTTGTATAACATGTGATGTTCTCATGGCGATCATAGTGATTCAGTGAAAACAGATAAGAATTCAGAAAACAATCTGGGTTTTGTCCTTAACTTGAGTTCAAAAGGATTGATTTTCTAAGTAGTGTAAAGAAGATCCCTTGTGTATTATTAGAAGAATTGATTTTTCTGTACATCTGATGTTCTTTTCACTTACATATTTGAATTGAACTCAGAGGTCTGAGGATCGTGCTACAGTTTGAATATCCTGAAGTGGAATTGCTGAATCATGTGTCAGCTCTAGTTTTTTAATTTTTTGAGGAGCCTTTAAACTGTTTTCTGTCATCGCCTGTTAAGAAGAGTAACACTTCAATATGAGCTGTCGTCTACAGGGTTACAGAGAGTCCGACATGACTGAAGCGGCTTAGCAGCAGCAGCAGTGCCTTAAATAAACAACGGTGTGTTTTCAATGTTTTAAAGTATCATACTTATTTTAAACACTTATGGAGCTGAATTATTTTGAGGAAAATGTTAACACTTGTTTTTTTCAATATAATGGAACTTTGGGGTAAAGCCATAATATCTGCTTAAACACTGGGAAGGAAAAAGGAAGAGAAAAGATTCCTTTCCACTTTTTCCTCCAGTTAACAGATGGTTTGAATAAATTGTCTCCTCATTATAAGCCATGAACTCGTTTGTTTGTAGAGTCCTTCTATATATTCAACTTATTTATATATTTTCTTGAGATTTTTGATAGAATTTAAGGAAAGCAGAAATATGTACTTGAAGTTAATAAAAGCGGCTATTTTCTTAAAAACGTTGCCCGAGTGTAGATTTATACTATTTGCTAACATATATTCTTTTCATCATTTTGTGTTGCCACTATCGTAAGAAGGGCATTTCCAAAGCAAAGCTTACAGAAGACAGACTGGAGTCACAAGTTTCAATTCATGTGATTAGAAGTCGCAGAAATTCTATACTAAGTAATCCTCACTTTTCTTGATATTGAAAGTTTGATCTGTTTGTTGAGAGTGTTTTTACCTAACATTTTAAATATTTCTCAAGTACAACAGTCATTAAAAATTAAAAAAAAATAGATACCTTACAGATAAAATAGATTGTATGTCATTTTATTTTCAAAAGTCATGTGTGTTGTAAGCAAATAGTGCTGAATTTGATGAATCAAATAATTATGTTGTGCAAATGAAAATCCAATTTCATAACTAAATTCTATAAACCAAGACGTTCATAAATTTATCCCTTAGCTGAGTTAAGGGAAAGGAAGGAACATCCACTGAAAAATTCAAGAAAGTGTTGCAAGCAGTGTATCTTGGTCTTACTCTTTTGTCAATGGTGTATTTTTGTTTATGCGTATTTTCCTACATATTTATATAGTAACCTTGCTTTTTAACAGTGTGCTTTGAATATATCCTCTGTAGTAAGAAGAAATGAAGTTCAGTGCTAGTTCATTAAACTCAATAAAATTATACTCGTGCTCAGTGAGAGACCATTCATCAAGTATTTTGACATAAATTGAATGAAGTGAAACACTGGTGACAGCACATTTTATTCTTTTTAGTAACTGTGAGGCATAGTGTTTCATCTTGAGTTGCTCATGTGCAATTTTACATGGAAGAAGTATCTTGATACATGTCATGTAGGAAAAACACATTTCTTCTGAGAATTTATAGGGAATGCACATTTAGCTGGTTTCTGTAATATAAAAAAGGGGGGCGTAAACCCTCGGGTTGGAGAAGGCAGTGGCACCCTACTCCAGTACTCTTGCCTAGAAAATCCCACGGATGGAGGAGCCTGGTAGGCTACAGTCCATGCTAAGGGTCGGACATGACTGAGCGACTTCCCTTTCAATTTTCACTTTCATGCTTCGGAGAAGGAAATGGCCACCCACTCCAGTGTTCTTGCCTGGAAAATCCCAGGGATAGGGTAGCCTGGCAGGCTGTTGTCTATGGGGTTGCACAGAGTCGGACACAACTGAAGTGACTTAGCAGCAAACCCTCAGATGGTTTCTTTTCAGTTTGCTAGAGTTTTCTTTTCCAATTTGATAAACTGAGTGTATACATAAATAAATCCAAGAAAAAGTTCACCGATGTGGTTTGTGGTGCTTCATCCATGGATATCCTGAACCCTTATATGCTGAATGTATTTGAGATGGAAGATTAGTTTTAGTATGATGAAGAAAAACCTTGAGAAGCTGACTTCATGTATAATCAAAACTTCCTAGTTATTTAGTCTTTTTACATATCTTTCTTCAACCCTTTGCCAAAAATATCATATTCTGCACACATGACAAAGTGAAAAACTTCTCTGTGGACTTTCTCAAACGCATAGAGGTTTACCCAAAGATTTAATCTACACTAAATCGTGTTCATTAGTTGTCATGGTCTGATCGTTGTATGTTTGTTTGTTTGTTTGTTTTTATCTTCCTAAAAATTGTATACTGATGCCCTAACCCCAGCATTGGGAATCAGGGCCTCTGGGATGTCCTTCTGCCACCATGGAGTAACTGTTGGGAAAGGAATCTCTCCACATATGAAGGAGACCTCAGAGGGTTCGCCATAGCAGAGGGAGCAAGAACTCAGCAGTGTGCAAAGCAGAGGAGGATATACACCAGAACCATAACCCTACCAGCACACTGATGCTCGACTTCCCATGACTAGAAGTGAAACTTTCTGTCATTGAGAAGCCAGTTTGTAGTATTTTGACATAAGAAATTGAATGAAGTGAAACACTGGTGACAGCACATTTTATTCTCCCTCTTTAGTAACTGTGAGGCATAGTGTTTCATCTTGAGATGCTTATGTGCAATTTTACATGGAAGAATTATCTTGATACATGTCATGTAGAAATTGTCTAGATAAATTTTTGTCAAGCCTAGAAACTTTATTCAAAATTGAATGTCCCATTTTAATTGGTGCTAAAAAGTGAGTGATCTCTTTTGCTTCCTCTCCAGTCACTTGAAACATTCTGTAAGATGCCCTAGATGGGAGCACAAAGTAATATTTTAATGGAAACTTAACAGTTCTGTTTCGTAGTATTTTAGAGTGTGAGAACACATTTCTTGGCATCAGAATTTGATACTACCCTCATTCAAATCAGACATTGTTACATAGATTCAGAAGATAGGCTGGACCATAGACTCCCAACGCTGGAATTTCAGAAAGCAACCTTTTCATTTTTTCAAATTATATAATGGGAAGACATTCAATTTACAATATTGGGTTAGTTTTTGCCTTGCATAAACAAGAGTAGGTCACCAGTACACACGTGTTCCCGCAGCCAGAGCCTTCCTCCCACCTCACTCCCCAGACTATTGCTCTTTGTTGTCCCAGAGCACTGGCATTGGGTGCCCTGCATCATGCACTGAACTTGCACCAGTCATCTGTCTATGTAGGGTAATGTTCATGTTTCAATGCTATTCGCTCAAATCATCCCACCATTACCCTCTCCAAAGTCTGTTTTTTCCATCTCTGTCTCTTTTGCTGCCCTGCATGTTGCATCATCATGACCATCTCTCCAAATTTCATACATATGCATTTCTACACAGGATCTCTATTTCTCTTTCTGACTTTACTTCATTCTGTAGAAGAGGCTCCTGTTTCACCCACCTCTCTAGAATTGACTCAAATGCATTCCTTTCTACAGCTGAGTAATAGTCCACCATGTATATATACCACCACTTTCTTATCCATTCATCCGCATTGGATATCTAGATTGCTTCCATGTCCTGGCTGTGGTAAATAGTCATGTGCTGGGAGCCAACACGGGAAATCCCACCCATGACAAGGTATGTGGAAGAGAACTGTTAAGCAAGGCTTCAGGACTCGAGGGTCTCCCTAGACCTGCTCGAGCATCTACCCCAAAACCAGAACCTGTCTGTCTTACTATTTTGTGCCTTTCACCAACTCTTCTGACATACAGGGGGCTATCCACAACCACCTTTCTCTGGAGAAAATCAGCTTAGGGCCCTAGCTAATATGTCTCCTGGACATGAGAGGAATATTTCAAATCAAACCCCCTCTGTTAGCATTCTAGCAACAAGAACTGTTGCTTGGCAGGTTTATCGATACTCTTGCAGCTGTGCCTATGATTGTTCACAGCCTCCCAACTGTCAGAAGCATGGGAAGCCTAAAACATAGAGCTTTTCAAAGAGTTAAAAGTTATTAGAGTAGTGCTGGTGTAGGATTTCATTACTGGGCCAAAGTTTGTTGCTAAGTTCCCATATCTCTTATCCATTGTGCACCTGGGAGTGCATTAGTTAACATAGGTGGAATGTAAGAAAAACAAGTGTAGCCTTGAAATTAACCACATCAGACCCTTGAGCTAATTGGTTCTTTCTTTCTTACAACTCACTGCACCTTTCCTCCGTGAGAAATGTAACTTTTTAAATACTTTCTGAGGCTGACATAGATTAGAAATATAAAGAAAAAAACATTTCAAGGGAAAATAAGTTTTCTGGTTGAGGAGCCTTTATCAAAAGAGGATCATAAAATATTCACAGGCCTCCAAGGCCAGAAGATAATGTACACAATATTGTTTATGGGAAGGTATGCAGAAAAAAAAAAAATCATGGTTTTGATAAAGACAAAACAGATGTAATGTTTGGGCTGACGGTATGATTTAGCATCTTTCATTTCCCTCTATGTACAAGTTAAGGTATAAAAGTCCCTTTTGAAAATAAAATAATGGGCCTTGCTCACCGAAGAAGCTTGATCACCCCGTGTTTTTATTTTTTTATTTTTTTCTTTCTTTCTTTCTTTCTCTCTCCCTCTCCCTCCCACTCTTTTTCAGGCTGATCCCTTGGAACACGGAAGCTCCCTGCATTCACTTTCTTGCCTGGCCAAGGAATATCAGCTTCTTTCTCTCCTCTGTTTTCTTATCTACAACATTCTTTCCTTATCTCTCTCTAAATCATTTGCTGTTTCTCCTGAGGGTTTTCCTGGATCCTGCATGTGCTGGACCCCAGCAGTCGTGGGATGAATATTGGTGTACACGTGTCTCTTTCAGTTCTGCTTTCCTTGGGTGATTGCTGGTCATAAGACAGTTCCATTTCCAGGTTTTTAAGAAATCATAAGGTTTATTGTGTCTATACCAGTTTTCATTCCTACCAACAGTGTAAGTTGGTTACTTTTCACTCCCTCTCCAGTGTTTCTTGTTTGAGATTTTGGGTGATGGTCCTTGTGACTAGTGTGAGATAACATCTCATTGTGGTATTGACTGTCACCTCTCTGATAATGAGTGATGTTGAGCATGTGTCCTGTATTCATTAGACATGTGTATATGTTCTCTGGAGAAATGTCTATTTAGTTCTTCTGCCCACTTTTTGGTCGGGTTGTTTATTTTTTCTGGTATTGAGTTGCATGAGCTGCTTGTATATGTGGGAGATTAACACTTGGTTGTTGTTTGATTTTTTTGTATTTGCTTCAGTTCTGAAAGCTGTCTTTTCACCTTGCTTATAGTTTCCTTCACTGTGCAGAAGCTTAGAAATTTAAATTGGTCACTTTTGTTTCCTTCTGTGTTTATTTCCATTACTCTGGGAGGTGAGTCATAGAGGAGATCTTGCTGTGATTTCTGTCAGAGAGTGTGCTGCCTATGTTTTTCTCTAAGAACATTATAGTTTCTGGTCTTCCACTTAAGTCTTTAATCCGTTTTGCATTTGTTTGTGTGTGTGCCATTAGAAAACATTTCATTCTTTTAATGTGGTTGACCTGTTTTCCCAGAACTGCTTGTACAAGAAGTTGTCTTTGCTCCGTTGCATATTTATGCCTCCTCTGTCAAAGACAAGGAGGCCGTGGGTGTGTGGGTTCATCTCTGGACTTCCTATTTTGTTCCATTGATCTGTAATTCTGTCTTTGGCACAGGATAAAACAGTCTTGATGACTGTAGCTTTGTACTATAGTCTGACATCAGGAAGGCTGATTTCTTCATTTCTGTCGTTTCTCAAGAGTGATTTGCTCATTGGAGGTCTTTTGTGTTTCCACACAAATTGTGAAATTAGTTGTTCTAATTCAGTGAAAAACACCGTTGGTGTTTTGATAGGGATTCTACAGTTAAATCTGAGAATATCAATGTGAATGAATGTACTGATATATTTCCTTGAGTTGCATACTCATGGTCACTATATTGATTCTTCTGATCCAAGAACATGGTACACTTCTTCATCTATTTGTGTGATGTTTGATTTCTTTTGCCATGGTTTTATAGTTTTCTATACCAGGTCCTTGCTTTCTTTAAGTGAATATATTCCTAAATACTTGATTATCTTCCTTGGATGGTGAATGAGATACTTTCCTCAAGTTCTCTTTCTCACTTTTCATTGCTAGTATATCAGAATGAAAGGGAATCCTGAGTATTAATTTTGTATTCTGCAGCTATACTATATTCATTGACTAGCTCAAGTAATTTTCTGCTGATATCCTTATTGTTCACTGTGTGGTGTATCAAGTCATCTTCTAACAGTTTTTTTTTTTTTTTTTTTTCTAATCTGTATTCCTTTTATTTCCTTTTCCCCTGATTGCTATGTCTAGGAATAATTTAAAAACTAACTCCAATGTGTTTTTCACCTCAGAAGAGCTTACTGATGAAATTACAAAGCACTGAGAAATCTCAATTCTACCAGATTCCTGCAATAAAATCATGAAGATCTTCAGAAGATAGGGGTAAAGTTTTGGGTGGTGGGGAAGCAGAATTTGTTAAAGTGTTTGGAAAGCTTTATCATAATCAAATTAGTCTGGAATACTTGTAGTCTTTCCTTCAGTTTCAGAAGCTTCTAGAGCCCTAAGAGTAATGCAGGGCTTTCTAACTGAAACCAAGTAACTCACCAAGAGCTCATCAAACTCTAACAGTGCACATTAGAAAAATTGTGTTACTGCGCTGTTAAAATTTGTGAGCTTTATAGCCAAATAAAGAAGAGAGTGTTCTGCCTGTTTTTCTCTAAGAACATTATAGTTTCTGGTCTATAAATAAAGAATAGCAAAGACACCTTCAAGATGATTGTGCTGAAGATCCTGCTAAAACAGGTGAGGTCACAGTGCAAGGGAACAGGGGAGGCATGGGAGACCCCTGAATGAAGTGTGGTTCAAGGCAGAAGCAGGCTGCAAAGGCACAGCTGAGAAGAGTCCCTTAGGGCCACAGCTGTAAGTGTCACAGCCATGACTTCGGGTGTCTCTCTCAGGCCTGCATCTGAGGAGGATCAGCACCTGAGGCCTCTAGGTCAGGAATGATGAGAGACAGTACACCAGAGCAGTCACCAGAGACAGTTATTGTTGTAAATGTGGATGATCCTGTGAAACAGCTGAGAGAGTGGGAGTCCAAGACCCATGCCCGTCAGTCAGAGCCCCTGTGGTTGCTCTCACTAGTGCAATGCAAAGGCATGACGTGGTCCACCAGCAAAGAGGAACTGGAAGGGGCCGCTATTCTCATCTGCTCTGAGTTCCAGATGAATTCAGGCACATGCCTACCATCTGTTGTGAAGACAGGGAGCAGGTCAGAGTCCTAGGACTTTCTTGCTGAAGACACACACACACATACACTTGCACACCACTCCCTTGTTGAAGACACAGTGCAACAGGGACTGCAAATCCTGACACTATAAACAGTGACATTACACTACCCAGCACACACAAGTCAGAAAGAGGATAGTAGCAGTCAGAAACAACCCCTGCTTGGGGGGTACAGACCACCTCAGATGCAGAACACCACAAGGAACCCAGAGCCGTGAGTGTGTCTGATGGTATGGCAGGGCCTGAGGACATGACTGATGGCTGGGCAAGTGGAAGTACCCGGTATCCTTGGAATCTCCTATTCCAGTGTGCTTCTCCACTCAAGACTAGGGCTGTTGCTATTGGATCTTCTGGCCCAGCATGTGGCCTACATGGCTCCTTGACCTCAAGCAGATAATGAACCACGCTCAAGTTTCTGTCATGATCAGTGACCAAGATAAAGACTTTCTTAGCTACAAGATCAACTTGAAATTCAGTGAGGGAGAGTGAGGCCATGTGGGTATGGGACATGGTGGGGAATTGGGGGGATCATGTTACCTATGTTCATGTGATGTGAGAATGTGCAGAGGTTTCTTGGAAACTGTTAAAGCCTGCCTGGGAGGCAAGCTGAGGCACCTAGAAGTTTGCACCTTTACCCTCATCTCTATCCTGGAAAGTGCTGGGGTGGAGCCATCCAAGGTCCAGCTGCAAGCTGATCTTTTCCTTTGGGGACAACTCCTACTTCTGGAACACGGTGATCATTAGGAGTATTACCTTGACATCACTGGTAAAATGTGGCTCATGGGAGGTGTAGGTGTGTAAGGGGATGGATGATCCACCAGCAGAATCTGCCCCTGTGTTCCCTGTCTTTCTGCAGGGTATAGGGCACGTTATTCCACTCCACTCCACTGGTTCTTGGACTTTGGATGAGGAGCACCCAGCTGCAGGCTGTATATCAGGAGTCTTAAATTTCTCAACTGGTTGTCAGGCCACAACTGCCCAGATTTGAACAGGATTGCTGAGGTGGGGTTGCTTTGGGCCTGCATACAGTTGATGATTGATGTTGGAGTTCTTGGAGAGTGTTCGGGCCTGGTCAGCCCTGGGCTGACCATGCTTGTGTTGCCAGCAGATCATTGGTGAAGACATGTGGGACAATCCTGTGACATATTACCCGAGGAAGGAAGGTACTGCCATGAACGTTAACTGACAGAGACACATGTGGGGAGGGTGTCTGGTGGTGGGCCCTGAAGGGACAGCCGTGTCATGGCCAGGACACTGTCCTTTCCCAAATGGGGATGCCCAGGCTCATGCAAGCTGGCTGCAGAGCCAGCCTTTGATCTGGTGAGACTGGGGACTTTGGAACTCAGTGTGTGTGTGGGTGAAGCAAGTCTCCCTCAGTGCGATAGTCCTAGGTAATACTACTAGAAACAGGATGAATTAAGTATCTTTGTCAGAATCTTCTCTCCATGGGTCAAGCCATTCCCCAGCCTCCTGTTGCTCAATGAGTTTAAGATTGCCTGTGCCAATCCCGCCCCTAGCCATGGCAAGGCCTATCATTGAAAGAGCGTCCTGTCCAGAGTCCCAGTGCACTTGTGTGCTGACTTTGGGATCTTCTGTGAATTTTTACATCCACAAATCGGCATCTCACCATGACCACACATGCTGCGCTGGAAGCTGCTTCAGGCTGCCTTTTGAAAATATGGAAATGCTCAGGGAGGAGGTGGACAGGGAGCTCCAAGGGCAGGACATGGTGCCTCCTGACGCCATCTCCAACATTGCTGGACACAGTGTTTTCAGCTCCTGAAACACCTGTGTTCCCTGTTTACGTTTGTGTCTCTTTATCAAGCCTGTAATTGTATACACGTGTGTGCTTGTGTCGCCTGTGTTTATGTGTGTATGTGTGTGTGTCTGGTCCAGGGAAAAAGCAGAGATGAAAGCAACAAGAGAGGAGATGCCAAGCAACCAAAAGAGGAGGCACAAAGCATCCCGAGTCTGAGGGTGGTTGGTTGCCATATCTCCACAGTGATCCTGTCCAGGATGGGAATGAGGAAAGGATGGCCAGTAATAACACAGGACCTTGGCTCCAGAAATCTGCAATTAGATGAAATATAGAAGCACGCTCACCGTTTCTACCATGTTGTAGTGTGTGTTTGGACCAGGAAGAGTGGGTGCATGGTGTGTGGATTACCCAGGGCAAATCAGGTGGGGTAGGGCTTTAAAACCACCACCTGTGGAGCCCACAGTCTGTGCGGACATGAGTCGGCATGTGGAAATGGTAGATGAGAATACAGAGGACCTGGGATGTTTGAGGAGGCTAAGGTCTTGCTGAGAAGGACAGAGACCTGAAGGAGAAAGATACACAGATTGCCTGCTTCACTGGAGACTTGTTCCACACAAATGAGAAGGAGACCTGGGAAGGTCCTGAGCCAGTGCTGCCCAGGATCAGCCCATCAGCCAGCACACTCTCTCCATGAGGGTGGCACACACTGGCACAATGCAACAGAAAATGCAACACATGCTAAGGTAGGCTGTCCGTGCAAAACCACAGGCATCCTAAGAGAGACAAGGTGTGAGCGTGGCATGCCTCCAGGCACTTCCAGTCTCCCTGGCAGTGCAGAAAGGTGAAGAAAGTGCAGGTGTTTGTGTATGTGTGTGCTCCTCTGCCGTGGTGTGCCTATGACGGAGGGAACAGGGAGGAAGCAAGGATGGTGGGCTTATTGCATGTCTCAAGGAACCTCAGGAGAGTGGGAGACAGGGAAGCCCCTGAGGGCAGTTTGGAGCCTTGTGGTTTTCAGGGTCTAGGGAAAGTCCTGCCAAAGATACACCATGCCTCATGCTGAAAGCCCTGATGTGAATTCCTTCTTTCTTCTTGTCTTGCCCCTGGCTTTTGGGGCCTGAGGGGCAAAGGTGTGTGTCTGCACCTGAGAGAGGATTCTATCAGTCTTGCTGGAGCAGGCTGTCTGATGTTTTCATAGGGGATTTGCACCATTTGAAACTCAGAGGGAAGCAGCATCCCTGGTGACCGTCTTCGATATCTCTGTGCCCAACTGAGGACTGGCTTCTTAGGCACGTGGGCTGTGTAGGTTTTCAGGGATGCTTGACTGTAAGGAGTCCTACCTGGGCCTAATGAGACCAACTGAAAAAGAGTATTCACATTTAGCAAATCAGTGAGGGTTGGTGGAATCAAGCCCTCTTGTTGTTTTTGAGATAGAAATGCTGCTTTCTGTCCAAGGGAGGCCTGAGCTGTGGGCCCAGTAAGGGCAGGTTTCCCAGGTCATCATCTGTTTGAGGATTCCATGGGTCAGGGTAGTAATAAACAGAAGGGACTACGTGTGGAAATGCCGCCTTATCTTTATGGCCTCAGGTTGCACGCCTTGTATAAGAAGAGACCTTCTATGTATGTGCACCTTCTTCACAACATTGTCATTTATTTATTTATTTATTTTTAAAGCTTTATAACTTTTTATTGAAGTGCACATATAGAAAAATACATAAATCATGAGTATACAGTTCAACGGATACTCACAAACAAAACACATCCATGTAATTAGCATCCAAATAAAGAAACAGAACATCACTGACAACCCTGAAAACACTCTAGTGTCTCTCCCAATCACTGCACTCCAAAGATAACTAGGATACCTGACTTTCAACACAAAGATTAGTTTTATCTCTTTTGGACATTTACGTGAATGGAATCATACAGTATGCATCTTTGTGTCTAGCTTACTTTACTTAACATTATACTTAATGAGATGTGTCTATGTTTTCTATGCAGCAATAATTGTTCATTCTTGGGCTATAGTTCAAAATCTTTCTTAAACCTAAATCTTGGCAAATTCATCTTCAAGAAGTAGATTGGAGATGCCCAGCTGGAGTGTTTTATCATGTTCAATTTTCACTTGACTTTCCATGTTTCAGTGAAGACAATTTCTGCCTCTTTTTGGATTGCTATTTCACAAGTCCTGACATGTAGAAAATGTTCCTGAGAGTCTGAGTTTTCCTTCCCAAGAATCCTTTTTATATTATCTAATTATTCTCCCTGGGATCATTATATTTTTCCAATGATAGAAAACTATAATTATTCCCTCTTAGTTATCTTTTAGGCAGTAGTGCCTTTCTTATTGCTTTTGTAGAACAACATCTAAATGTCTTCCTACCTTCTGCCATCATTTTGAAGTTTAGGATCCAAACCCATCAGCAAAATTCCAAGGACCATGTCCAGCCAATGGACACACTAGATTGTACGCAATCTTCATCTAAGGGAAGATTTTGTTTTGTTTTGTTTTTAATATTTTTATTTATTTTATTTTACAATATTGTATTGGTTTGCCAAACATAAACATGAATCCTCACAACACTGGATCACACCCAGGCCCGTCACAGTCTCTGGGTGGCCCTTGGAGGCTCGGGCATCTCTTTGGCCTTTTCCTGCTAAAGGGAGATAGCACTTGGAAGCACAGGTAGACAGGTGCACATAGAAAGCTACACAGATAGAAAGAACAGGGGGCCTCACTCAGGATGTCGTGGGCCTGAGGCCCCAAGGGGTGGTAGGTTAGCAAAAGGGACACAGCATTGACCAGGAATGACCTAGATAGGTGCACACCAAGAAAACAGTTCTCCAAGTCAGCTGAACCCAGATGTCCTTGTTTTCTGGTCCTCTGAAGGATTGCACAGGCAATGGATCAGACCCGCCTGACTGGTACTGTGAAGCAGTTCAAAGTGATGGGAGAATGTGCAATGCAGGTGCATGTCACTCAGCTGTCCAGGGTGAGCGTTTCCAATCTGCCCAATTCTCTGCAGATAGGTCTCTGTCAGGAGCAAATGCCAAAATTTTGTAGCCTTTGAGGCTAAATCACAGAGTTAGAAGTGTAACCTGACATGATCGATGAGCATGTGAAAGAAAATAAATAGGACAAAAAAAACTCGGGTGATTACCAAAACTCATGTTCCTGGAGAAGAAAGCTTGTACTTTTTCATATCTGCAAGTTTCCTGTCAGGGATGTTAGTGTGTACACATGCATGTTTGTGCATATGTGCGCACAAAATTGCCTGACAGTACACTTGTGAATATGAAGTGTCGGAACTGACCTAGCCAAGTGATGGAAGTTAGATAGTGTAAACATGAAAGCCATAGGGAAAGGTACATACTCTGGCCATTAGAAGCAATGGAGCCAGGATACCGATGCCTGTTATCTCACTGAGTGAGAAGTTTCTAAGTGGAATCACAGTGGTGCACCCAGGAGGCCTGGAGAGGCAGGAAGAAATTGCCTGAGGGCCACCAGTGAGAGTGCAGAGAGTCCACGACACAGAACAGGCTGCAATCCCAGACACAGAAGCTGCAGTGGGTGACCCCACAGCCCCTTGGACATACAGCTACAAAGGGCTTTCCATCCTTCTCGAATGCTGAGCATACTTTCCCTGACTTTACCATGAGCATAAGCACCCCTTACCATTTTTGGGAGGTTTCAGAAATGGACCAGCACGGCAGCATAAGCACTTGCTGTCTGAAACAGTCTTCCAGTCTGAAACATCACTCTTTGTACTCTTTGCACAAAGCATATATAGGGGGTCAGGACTATAGGATGAATGGCTTAGATTGATCCCGTTGCTGCTCCCAGCCCCACAGGATTGGGTAACTGGGCAGGCTCGTACGTGTTCTCAGATGGAGAACAGAACCACCTGAAAGGTCCTCGATAGGGTAAATGGGCAGACGTGCATGTCTCTGGCACCAGTGAGTCACAGATCTTAACAAGGAGTTGTCCTTAACGACTCACTGGCAGGAATTTGAATAAGGTTCAGGGAGCTTCCTCATGCCAGCGGAGCATGCTCCATTTCTCCCTCTGTGAAAAGTGTGGCCAAGCCACCTCAGGCCTGTGCAGCATTCACGTCTGTCCAGTGAGGGAGGAAGGGTTACCTGACACCTTCTGTGGTTCAGCAGTGACTGCCTACTGTTGGCTTTCAAGATTGAGAAAGTGCTCTCCAAACCTGTAGTCTAAAAGAGTCTGATCTCCCATTGGCACAGCTCACTCAGGAGGAGAACAGCTTGCCTTCACTCCAAGGATAAGCTTCTCCTATAAGCGCTGGTGTCCATACAGTGGCAAAGGGCAACAGCACCACTTAAAGAGATGGAGACACACAGACACCAGCCCTGGAACACACAAGGAAGGATTGCTCCACACAGTGCTATGCCAAAGCAGAGATAAAGAAACAAAGAAAGAGCTCTGTACCCTAAGGTCCTGGCGTCCCTGAACAATGGAGATCAACATGGCAAATGGTGGGATTTTTCCCTACTCCCCTAGCTTCTGGCCAGCAAAAGTCTCTCTGTCCCATGGAGAAAAGTATCCAGTCACTTGGCACCCCTGTGTATCCTATGGATACTCAGGGAGAGCTCCCAGTTATTGAAGGTCTTGTGGGACACAGGAGTGTGCTGTTCAGATTGTGGATCAGGAATCCGTGGTTGGAATTTCCAGATCCAGATCAATGACAGCACCTGAGGTGGCAGATGCAAAACCCACTAGCTCTCTGGAGCAGAATCTGGCCACATGGTGGAGCTGGATCCCAGGAACCATGGAAGATGCCATCCGGTCTAGGGGTATGTCCATAGTTTGCTGTCCACTACCCTCTCGGCCATTGGTCTAGGTTTGGGTCAGCTGCCTGTGCGTGGCTCACAGCCTAGGGCCCCGCCTGTTTGGCTGATGTCCCAGGGCCTGTTCACCCTGTCCTGGGCTGCCATCACCCCTTTTATAGTCTCAGGCCACCCACACACACACCAGCCATAGCCTCTGAACCATTCCCAACACTCCCCACACCAAAAACAGTAGTGGGCCCACAGGTTTACTGCACCCTGGGCCACCATTGCTCAGCACTTGCTGTGGTGCTATTATGTTCTGTCCCTTAACATCTGACCTAGGCTGGGGTCATGGCCAGAGCCAAGAGGAGCGTGAGAGGCAGTCAGAGGAATGCGGGAACATCCTGGGACCCCGGACCTTCTCAGTTGTGAGCCCGGGTGCTCAGGGGGATGGGGCCACAGGGCCTGCCCTTGTGATGTGTTGTGTGGCTGGGACGTTGCAGCCACCAGTTGTCACACCAGGTGAAGATGCCACCCTCTTCAGAGTGGAGGCAGGAGAGGATGGCAAGGCCCAGGTAGATGGCGATGTGGCAGGGATCAGACGGGTGTTCCAGCTGCTTGCAGAGGACATCATTGACGATGTGGAGGTTGTGGCGGGTGAGGAGCAGCAACAGGGGTCCTCCCTGGAACTGGAGGAGGAAACGATGGAGGAGCAGTGCCAGGAAAGGCCTGGAGGCCCGAGTGAGCTCCTGGCACTAGATGTGCCGCAGGCACTGGCGACCCTGCAAGTGGAACTGAGCTCTGAGCCTGAGAAAACCTGCAGGGCCTATGTTCGGTTCATGTGCAAGAGCCATGAGAGGAGGAAGCGTGACTTGGCTCAGGGGAGCACCATCATCCAGGGCATCCCTGGCTTCTGGGCCAACGTGGTATCCTTTCTGCTACTCCTTGGGGTCCGCTGCTCAGAAGGAGGGGGAGGTGCAGAGGCAGGGGCATGAGGAGAGGTGGAGGCGAGGGCACAGAATGGGTTCCGGTGGACCCTGAAGAAAGTGTGGTACTGGGCAGTTGGCAGGCTCCAAAAGCACAGCTGAGTAGAGTCCAGGCAAGGCCATACCAGTAAGTGTCACAGCCATGATCTGTGTGTCTACCTCAGGCCTCCATCTGAGGAGGAACAGCCTCTAAGTAGGAATGACCAGAGACAGTACACTAGAGCAGCCTTAACTGACAGTTATTGAGGTGAATGATCCTGAAAATAACTGAGATATGGGAGTCACACACACACACATGTGCGTGCACACACACACATACACAAACCCACAGAACATATGTACACATACACTAGCCAACAACAACCCCTTTGCTTTCAGACACGGTTTGTCACAATGACTGTAAGTCCTACCATGTAAGCAGTGACATGCTGCTACCCAGCATACACAGGTCTGGGAAATAACAGCTATCAGAAACAGCCCCTGCTTGGGGAATGAAGACCACCTCAGTGGTAGAACACCACCACGAACACAGAGCCATGAGCTTGTCTGATGGCATGGCAGGGCCTGAGCTCATCAGTAGTGGCTGGGTAAGCGGAAGTGCCCAGCATCCTTGAAGATGCCTGTTCCCATGTCCTTCTTCCACCCCAGACTAGGGCTGATGCTCCTGGCTCTTCTTGGCCCAGCATGTGGCATAAATGGCTCCTTGACCTCAAGCAGATTATGAACCACCCTCAAGTTTCTGTCATGATCAGTGACCAAGATAAAGACTTTCTCAGCTACATGATTAACTTGAATGTCAGTGAGTGAAACAGGACAGGTGGGTACGGGACTTGGTGGAGTGTGTGAGGATCATGATATCCATGTTTCTACACTGTGAGAGTCTGGAGAGGCTTCGTGGAAGCTGTTAATGCTTGCCTGGGAGACAAGCTAAGGATCCTAGAAGCTTGCACATTTTCCCTCCTTATCATAGCAGGTCCAGGTGCGAGCCATCCACTGTCATGCAGCAAGTTGCTCTTTTCCTTTCAGGACCATCCCAACTTCTTGAACACAGTGATCATTAAGGATTATTACCTTGAAATCGCTGGCAAAATGTGGCTCCTGGGGTGATGAGTGTGGGTGTGCAGGGATGTGGATGATCCACCTGTGGGATCCACACCTGTCTCCCCTGTCTTTCTGCAGGATACAGAGGAAATCATTACACTCCAGTTCAGTGGTTCTGGGACTTTGAACAGGTAGCACCAGCCGCAGGCTGGACACCAGGAGCCTTAACTTTCTCAGCTGGTTGTTAGATCACAACTGCCCAGAATCAAACTGGATTGCTGAGCTGGTATGGCTTTGGTCCTGCATACAGTTGATGATTGTTGTTGGAGTTTTTGGCTGCTCATGTGAGGGTTTGGGTCCTGATCAGCCCAGGGCTGACCTTGCTCAGCAGCAAGGTGTTGCCAGCAGATCATCAGCGAAGATGAGTGGGATGATCCCCTGAAGGACTACCCAAGGAGGGAATATTCTCCCATGAGAGGTAACTGACAGAAATACTTGTGATGAAGGGGTCTGGAGATTGGTAGTGAAGGGACAGCTGTGTACTAGCCGGGACACTGTCCCTTCCCAAATGGGGATGCTCAGTCTTATGCAAGCTGGCTGTGGAAACTGAATTTGGGCCATGCGTGTTGCAGGTGGTCTGCTGAGACTGGGGGATTGAGGATTCAGTGTGTCCGTGAGTGAAGCAAGTCTCACTCAAATTGGTTGTGGTTTCAGACTGAGAGTCCTAGGTGATACTACTATAGGCAGGGTAAATTAAGTTTGTTTGTCAGAATCATCTTTCCGTGGGTCCTGAAATCCCCTGGCCTCTTGTTGCTCACTGAGTTTGAGATTGCCTGGGCCTTACACTCCCGCCCCTTACCCTGGGAAGACCTATCACTGCAAGGGCCTCTCCGGGGTCCAAGTACACCTATGTGCTGACTTTGGGATCTTCTGTGAATTTCCACATCCACCACTTAGCGGCTCACCACCACTACACATGCTGCCCTGGAAGCGGCTTCAGGCTACCTTGAGAAAATATGGAAGAGCTCGGGGAGGAGGTGGACAGGAAGCCATAAGAACAGGACATGGTGACTACTGACTCCATCTCTGACATTGCAGCGACCAACCACCCTTAGACTGGGGACGCCTCGTGCCTCCTCTTATGGTTACTTGGCACCTCCACTTCTGTCACTTTCATATCTACATCTTCCCTGGGCCAGACACATGCACACACACACACGCACACACACACACACACAAACACACACAAACACAGCCAACACAAGCACATCGTGTAAACAAACACATGCTCAACACAGGGACACAACCACAGTCTCCTGAAACACCTGTGCTTCCTGTTTGCATTTGTGTCCCCATGCTAAGCATGTGTGTGTATACACACGTGTGCTTGTGTCAGACATGTTTGTGTGTGTGTGTGTGTGTGTGTGTGTGTGCATGTGTGTCTGGCCTATGGCAGATGCAGAGATGAAGGTGACAGAAGAGGGGGTGCTGAGCAACCATAAGAAGAGGCAGGAGGTGTCCCCATTGTAAGGGTGGTTGTTCGCCATATCTCTGCAGTGACGCTGTCCAGGATGTGAATGAGGAAATGACAGCCAGTGATAACTCTGGACCATGCTGCAGAGATCTGCAATTAGACCAAATACAAAAACACGCTAATCATTTCTACCTTGTTATTGTGTTTGTTTGGACAGGGAAGAGGCAGTGCATGGTCTGAGGATTCACCCAGGACAAATCAGATGGGGTTGGTCTTTGAAACCACTGGCTGTGGAGCCCTCAGTCTGTGGGCACACGGGTCATTCTGTGGAAATGTGGACATGGCTACGGCAGGACTGGGATGGTGAGGAGGCTAAGGTCCTACAGAAAAGGGCAGAGACCCAAAAAAGAAAGAGACACAGATTGTCTGCTGCACTGGAGACTTGTTCCACACACATAAGGAGAACCGGGAAGTTTCTGGACCTGTGCTGCCCAGGATCAGCCCATCAGCCAGCACAATCTTTCCATGAGGGTGACACACTTTCACATGATGTGACACAAAACACAAGATGAGCTAAGCTATGCTGTCCATGCAAAACCACAGGCATCCTTGGAGAGACAGGGTATGACCATGGCATGCCTCCAGGCACTTCCAGCCTCCCTGGCAGTGCATGTAGGCAAAGAAAGTGCAGGGGTGGGTGTACGTGTGTGGCCCTCTGCCGGGATGTGTCTGTGAGGGAGAGAACAGGGAGGAAACAAGTTTGGTGGGCTTATTGCATGTCCCAAGGGACCTCTGGAGAGTGGGAGACAGGGAGGCCCCTGGGGGCAATTTGAAGCCTGCTGGTTTTCAGGGTCCAGGGTTTGGCAATAGTAGTCCTGCCAAAGATACCCCATGGCTCGTGCTGAAAGTCCTGACGTGAATTCCTTCTTTCCTTTGTGGTCATGCCTATGGATGTGGGGTCTAGATGGGAAGTGCATGGCTGCACCTGAGGGAGGATTCTGGCAGTCTTGCTGGGGCAGACTCTCTTATTTTGTCATAGAGGATCCGCACCAGGTGACACTCAGATGGACCCTGCCTTCCAAGTGACACTCTTGGATGTCTTTGGGCCCAACCAAGGACAGGCTTCTTTGGGACTTCAGCTGTGTGGGCAAGCAGGTATAGCTGATTGTATGAAGACCTACCTGACCTTAATGGGAGCAACTGAAGGGAGTCTTGGCATTTAGTAAAAAAAGTGAGGCACGGGTGCTTGTTGCTGTCACAGAGTTAGAAGTGCAACCTGACATGATCAATGAGCAAGTGAAAGAAAATATCCAGGACAAAGAAAGTTGGATGCTTACCAAAATTCATGTTCGTGGAGAAGAAAGCTTGTACTTCTGCATATGTGCAAGTTTCCTCTCAGGGACGTTAGTGTGTTCATGCATGTGCGTGCAGATGCACCTGCCAGTATGCTTATGAGTATGAGCTGTCAGAACTGACTTTACCAGGTGATGGAAGCTGAATAGCAAAAACATGAAAGCTGTAGGGAAAGGTACGAAGACTCTAGCTACCAGAAGCCCTGAAGCCAGGGTACTGATCCCCATCATTTGACTGAGTGAGCAAGTTTTGAGTGGAATCACAGTGGTATAGCAAGGATGCCTGGCAGAAAGGAGAGTCAGGAAGAAAGTGCTTGGTGGTTACCAGTGAGAATGCAGGCTTCAATCCCAGACACAGAAGCCATGGTGGGCGACCTCACAGTGCCATAAACACCCAGATACAAGGGCCTTTCCATCCTTCTCAAGTGCCAGGCATACTTTCCCTGACCTTACCATGAGCGTGAGCAACCCTTGCCTTTTTTGTTTGGTTTCAGTGATGGACCAAAACTACAGCATAAGTACCTGCTACCTGCAGAGTCTTACAATTTGAATCATCACACTTTGTACTCTTTACAGAACACATATATTGGGTATCAGGACTATAGGAGGGATGGCTTAGCTTGATCCTCTTGCTGTTCCCAACCCACCAGCTTGGGCGACCGGGCAGGCTGGAATGTGTTCTCACATGGAGAACAGAACCACTTTGAAAGGGCCTCAGAAGTGTAAATTGGCAGCTGTGCATATTTCCGGGACCCATGGGTCATGGAACTTAATGGGGAGCTGCCCTTACCATCTCCCTGGCAGGTATTCAAATAATGTTCAGGGAGTTCCCTCAGGCCATCAGGGCATGCCCCATTTCTCCATCTGTACAAAGTGTGGCCAAGCCACCTCAGGCTTTTGCAGCATTCATGTCTGTTCAGCGAGGGAGGGAGGGTTGCACAGCCCCTTCTGCAGTTTAGCCGTTACTGCCCACTGTTGTCTTTCAAGTTTGAGAAAGCACTCTCTGAATGTGTGGACTAACAAAGTCTGATCTCCTGTGGGTGCAACTCACTAAGGAGAAGAAGGGCTTGCCTTCTCATATAAACTTCTCCGTATGAGTGGTGGTGTACAGAGAGTGCCGGACAGCAACAGCACCGCTTATAGAGATGGAGACAAACAGACATTAGCCCTTGATACACACATAGAAGGATTGCCCAAAACAGTGCTATGCCACAAGCAGAGATAAAGAGACACAGAGCAAGCTCTGTACCCTCAGGCTCTGGTGTCCCTGAACAGTGGAGATCAACTGTATCAAACAGTGGGATTTTCCCTTCTCCCCTAGCATCCGGACAGCAACATGTTCTCTATCCCATGGCGAGAGAGTATCCAGCCATGTGGTACTCCTGCTTACCATTTGGATACTCAGGAAGAGTTCTCAGTTTATTGATGGTCCCGAGGGACACAGGAGTGTGCTGTTTGGACTGCAGAGCAGGACCTGTGGTTGGAATTTCCAGAGCCCGGTCAATGACAGTGTCAGGGGTAGCAGCACATGCAAAACTGACTTCCTCCCTCGAGCAGAATATGCCATGTAGGTACACTGCAGCCCAGGAACCGTGGAAGATGCCCTACATTCGAGAGGCATGTCCATAAGGGTGCCGCCCACAATGCTCTCGGCTATTGGACTATATTTGAGCCAGCAGCCTGTGCATGGCTTGCAGCCTAGGGACCTGCTTATTTGGCTGATCTCCCCAGGGCCGATTCACCCACTCCTGTGCTGTCTGCCACACCTTTCTTCA